>NW_024540612.1:0-29540 GCF_016647625.1 Suillus subalutaceus | reverse complement strand
TGCTGCAGGTGCGAGCATGTCTTCGCCGGTATTTGAGGGTGGGAAAGCCCTATCGAGGAGACAAAGCAACGATGTAGGCCCTACTAGTGGCTCACTGGTACGTTGAGGGCCACTATCCTTGTCCTCCGCATCTGAGAAGTCATCTAAAAGCGGAGGCATATCAGAAAACTGATGACCATCAGGCATCTCCATGTCGTTGAGAAACATATCCTCGGTCTCGAGAAGTTGGTCTTGCTGTAGGTTATCACCTGTACTTGACTGGATCTTGTCGATGTCCATTTCAGACGCAAAGTCAAAGCCAGCAACAGAGACGTCCATTTCGCTGACTGGTGAAGGCATTCTGGATGCGAGCATGTCGAATAAATCTGCATTAGTGTCTGCAAGGTCCATTGGAGGATCAGAAGTTGCCACTGATGTGGGATGATTGTGAGGCTGGAAAATTCCAGTAGGTGACGAAAGTGGCAGCGACAGAGGTACTGCAGGTGTCCCGATGAGTAGTTCTTGGTGTTTCAGGGACTGTGTCGGTACTACAACATTGATTGATATATTTCAGAACATATCTTACACATTTTGAAAGAGGGGGACACACCTGAACACTCGCCAAGTTGTGGAATGTCTGTTTGCATCGCCATGCTACTACCAGACGGACCTGCGACTATCTTCATCACCTTTGCATGCGCTTGTGGAACCAGTTTCGACTTTTTGGCCTTTTCTTCCTTCTGACGGTGCTTGCGTTCATCGTACTTCGGTATCTTCTTGCCTTTCGTGCCACATTCACTGACACACTCCCCGCATGTACATGCAACAAGGCGTTTCTCGCTGTCATACTAGGATAAATAGTGAGCTGACAGTCATTCCATGATGTACAGTAAGTAGCTCACCTTATTCTTCTTTGCTAGCTTTCTGGACATTGAGTATAGAAGTTCAGCTGTATGTAGTTGATGGTAGGGCAGAGGGGTGACGGGGACTTAGAAATTTTCTGACTTGCGACTCTAAAGCTTCGAACGGTAACATCATGTCCATTCACCTGTATGTACATCACGATACCTAAGGTAGACTAAAATAAGCTTATTGCGAATCTGCCGAATGAGCCGAGGCGTGTGGACGGTAGCTGGACGCAGGTGGACACGTAGGTGTTGCAGCACTGGAGACATATCCGAGGGTAGGTTGGTTGACGAAAAGTATACGAAGTTATACCTGACGCGGCTGATAACAATTGTACAGATGGTTCGTTGACATATGTTTTCTCAATATAGCCACGTGTAAACACGTGGCGTAGAGACAGGCCTGGAACGCAGTGACTCTCGGCAGCATCGGAACCCTTTAAAAATGTCAAAATTTGACAAGTGAACTCCGATGGGCTGAGCTCGCGAACTGAGCCCAAGAATTGAGCAGCCCTATTAATCATAATTCCTCCATGTCATAATTCCTCCACGTCATAATTCCTCCACATCATAATTCCTCCAGGAGTCCATGCATCATGCATCGTGCCTCGGAAGCGCAGTTAGCGCCAGTTACAGACTAATACTAGTCCCTCCGGCGCAATATTGTGGTACATCCTGCCCTCAGTATGCCGCTCATCAAATTTTCACAAAGCTTTTGCAGCCCGTCACGGTACCAGGCCAGTGCTAGTGAGGCTCCGGGCGTACATCAATGATTCATTGATTCATATACTATATATAGGGCCTCTGGAAGTCTCCATTAAGCAGACTCAAATGATCTCTGGGATCTTACAATCGCACCACGTTCTGAACTTCGCGCCGTACTTCAAGCCTTTAACTTGCGGGGTCTTGGCTCGATTAGTAAAAAATCATCCAACCATTCGTCCCCCACGCTGAGAACTTGGCATCATATCTCAGGGTCCTGGTTCGATTGGTTAAACCATTCGCGAATTAGTGCGTCCTATCTGGCTATAATACTGTGACACGGTCTGCGACGTTTCGATGTTGTCTGCAGTTTTTCAGGACGATGTCGCCCCTTCTGCCCCCACTCCCTGGGTGCTGATTGAACCCAGAAGACTTTCTCTTACCCGCAAACTGGTTTTGTTGGTTATGTTCTGTCTTACTCAATTTATCGACACCTTGAATATCTCAGCTCTCATATCTGCCATCCCTGCACTTGAGGCGTCCATGGGTATGACTGAAATTCAATCCACTTGGGTTGTTGTTAGTGGGTTCCGATTAACTTTTTCATCATTCCTGCTTATCGTGCGTGCCATCCGTGAATCCTGACTCGTACTTTATGTAACGCATTGTTTTAGAGTGGCCCGTCTCAGTGACGTATACAACCCAAGTTAGTGGCTATGCTACTCATTACTTGACGTTACATGCTGAATGGCTCACAGGAAACTGTATTCATCGGAGGAGTGTCCACTCTTGGTATCCTCTCGCTATGCGCAGGGTTTGTTACTCTACAGTTCCTATCCTCATTCTCAGAGCAATCACCGGAATAGGTGATCATCTCGCTGGCGTGTTGGTTCCGACTGACGGAGGTCGCTTCCCTAGCTTCTGCGATGACGATTCCCTCTGCCCTGAAACTCCTGGTCAAGGTATTTCCAGATCCGCTAGAACAAGCTCGGGCAGTAGGGTTCTTCGCAGGCTGTGGTGCGGTGGCCAACAGTGAGCATCCCGCATATCCTAACTAAGACGACCCTCATGATTCTTTTACATAGTGGGCGGTCTTGTGATCGGTGCAATGTTCGTTCAATGGGCGTCTTACCATTGGGTCTTCTGGTTTGTGGCATGCGTGGCTTTCCCGGTGGCTCTGATTTGTATTATCATAATACCATCACAAATCGGGGAGACTACAGGCACTCGTAAGTCTAAAGGGGCGAAATGGAGATCTCTTGATTTAGTCGGCGTTAGCATTTTGACTGGTATAAATCTTTCAATATAATCCTTCTTTGTGTCGCTGATGAGCCTTGATAGTTGCCTTTATATTATTGATTTTCGCCGTGACATCCGGTTCCACTGATGGTTGGAAATCTCCGGTTGTGTTGGTCCTCCTGATCATTTCAATTATAATGCTAGTTGTGTTTTTCTATTGGGAAACACTTTTGCCTGCGGACCGAGTCGCCATGTACGTCAACGGAAATCCTGGCGTCGATTTTTGGCTTATCTTGTACCAGACCACCGCGCACGTGGTTCTATAACAACTTCTCTGTTCTGTTCGCCACTGCACTTCTGCCATCCTTCTGGTGGAGTGGGGTTATGTTTGTTTTTAGCATCATGTGGCAAAATGTGTTTCATTGGTCAGTGATGTCGACGGCCGTCCACATGTAAGGTATTCGCTTTCACTTTATATCGCCAACCATCAACACTTTGCTCTCTAGGTTGCCAGTCGGTATCGTAGCCTTCGCTGCGAGCTGCACTGGATCACTTTCTCGCATCTACAGTCCAAAGTGGATTATTCTTACCGGCCTATCGTTGTGCATGATCGCCACCTTGTTGCTAGCGCTCGGTGGGGGGAAGCCCGAAAACTATTGGCCCTATGTGTTCCCAGCATTTGTACTTGCAGCGCCGGAGTCATGGTGACTTTTTCACATACGAAGTAAGTTCCAAATAATAGCAGTCTTCCGAACACGGTTTACTTGCTTCATAGCATTGCTATTTTCCAAGCTGCGCCTTCATCCATGTCCGGCACAGTTGGTGCCATGTTTAACGGTGCACTTCAATTTGGATCCGCAATTGGCCTCGCTGCTATAACCTCAATAGAGACATCCGTGGAGGCCACTCATGGAGGTTCGCATGAGTACGCCGGAAGAGCTGCGTCGTTTTGGTTCCTTCTTGGAATTGTTGCTCTTCAATTCATTTCGATATTGACCTTTTACGACCGCAGTACGGACCATAAACCCCAACCAAAGTATGACGATCCCATGTATTATACATCACACAGCACGACGGACTGCGGCGAAAAGCTCGGTGATAGGAATGTAACCACTGCAACTGACGTAAACTAAAGTGTATATTTCTTTGGACAACTTGCCCAGACGAATTTTCGATTACGCACCGCTACTTTCTGAGGTTTGACACTTCACTCGTAGTGTACTTATATGCATGAAGATCTTCACCACAAATAGGGACTTGACCGATTCTTACTGCTTATTGGTCGCAAAACAGAGGTGGATCCGGCAACTGGTAGCGACTCGTGTTGGCTGTTCCGAACTCCTTCAATATATCATCGTCGACCATGGCGGACCTACCATCTATCCCGCGCTGGATTGTGACCCTCGAACGCGGTGGCTCGGTGTTAGTTGCCGATTCACACATTGGGAATGAAGATCAACTGCTTGCGGCAAGTTGAACGCTTGTCTTGTTGCATGTTGAGTCCGGCGACGAACCCCGCCTAGCAGTTCACCCGGGACAGATTGGGATGTGGACTTTGTGATACAGGAGCTTGTAATCTACTACACGTACTTTGGATTCGACCTCAGGAACATTGACTGGTGACTGGCGCGCTACTTTCTTGAGTAAGGGATCAAGGCAGTGGAACAGATGGTGATTATCGGCGAGAGTGGTCATCCATTTGAGCTTGGCCTTCAGCTATAAGCCAACGTCGATGACAGCGTCGATAAAGCCAAAAACACGAAAATATCAACACCTACGTACACCACATCGATTTATTCTCATCCTCCAGGGTAGGTCCAAACAGGAGCGGCTTGTTATACGTGTCTGAGAGCTTAGTGAGGATGTCGAACATTTCTGTGCTCTGGCTGGGATCTTGAAGGTCACGGTGAACGCGTTTAAATCGTGTCTCACCTCAAGTTAGCCAGCTCTTCAGCACGTTACACCCTAAAGAGCTCCGAACTAAGTTTCTAGAGAGCCACTAGATGTCATTATCGCGATTATGGCCCACAGCTGTGTCACGGCCACGGAATGACGGGTACAAATAGATTTGAAGCTGGGCGCTTCAAAGTTTGATTTAGAATTGATTTAGAAAACGCGTCCGTGTCAATTATTCTCACGACTCATTACTTCGCGTCTTCCATGACCTCCACGAGAGCCAAGGACTTCCTCGCTAAAGAGCTGTTTATTAAGAAAAATGTGGTACGAGGGACGTGCACCCTCAACGTCTAACATCGACGCGATTATCTTTGCCAGGTCACATTCCGGTCCTTGAGTCGCGAGCTCGGTATTCACGTCAATGACGCCAAGAAGTAAGATACCTTAATCACTTCGTGTTGAATGGAGTGCTACATCTATGCAGTGAGCTTGCCGCGTATATAGCGGAAACAGCAAACAGCGACACGCCATCATTCGCGACGTACATGGTCTCTGGTCAGATTGCTCCACTGCACAACAATGGAAGCCTTGTTGATGCAATGGACGTCGGTCACGATGATGACAATGCACACCAACCTGTAATGCACTCGAAGATAGTTCTGGTAGACTGCGATGGTCTGCAACGTCCGTGTTGTTTGCTCTTCTACGCGCCCTGATGCTAACGAGAGCGGCGTGCCACAGATGCGAAAGCTCAATTCTCCCGTATACATTCCGTGTATATATACAGCTTGTCGCCTTCAGTCATACGCGTAGGTGCTTCATGCAAGGGCAGACCAAACACACTCATGTTTGGGCAGGACGCTGGTTTGATTTGCCAACCGACGGTCAGTGTCCGGACTACAGACGCAAAGGGTAATCCCGCGCTCAATGGGAAGATAATCGGTGAACACGTGAAGGTCGTTCTCGAATACTTTAGTTCCTCTTCGCGATCTCACAAAGACACAGACCAGGAAAGGACTACCCAAAAATGTCTCTGCAGCATCATCATCAAAGACAACCTTAGATGTGCAGAAGCCAATCGTCCCCCAGCCGTCTGTTTTACCGCGAAAAGTAGAGCAGACGACAGACAAGGGTAAGCAGAACGAAGTGTCAAAAGACAAGGAGCATGCAAAACCACTTGCTGCAGCGAAGGAACAGACCAAGCGGACTGGTAAACTAGATTGGAGTAAGGGCAAGAGTAAGGAGCAGGAGACTACATCAGGAGCACGTGTCAAGGACAAGCCTCAACCTAGGCAGGATACTAAAACTTCGTCGTCATCGGCAAAGTTGGCCGATAAAGCGTCGGGTAATGGTGATGTGGGTCAGCAGTTGATGAAGAAGCCTATCTCAAAGGTGCCTGCAGTCGAACCGAAGGTACGTTGGCATTGTTATTTCTAGGGAGGTCTATGATTAATCATTACTCGCCTCTAGCGAGCTACTAAGCGCAAATCGCCTGATCCATCAGACTCGGATGTAGACGTCGAAGACAAGCCATCGCCTAAAGACAGGAAGGCGATGCCTTCCGCAATGAGTAATGCAAGAGTGAAAAAGGGTGTCGTGATGTTGGATGACGAGGATGAGGAAGTCCCGAGCAAGCCACACAAAAAAATCACTCGGTCGACTTTAGACTCTGAGAGGAGCCTTGCGGCAATGATGGATATTGATGATGGTCCGTTGTCACGGACTATACTTCATGCTATGCTAATCAGCCAGCAGATCAAGTTGTCAGAGCTTCCCGCTTGTCCTCTCGTCGCCCCGATGATGTGGTAGATGATACTGGTGACGAGGTCGACCAAACTGACGTCGACGCTCTGATATCTAGCCTCGGCGAGGAGGAGGAGGAGGACGTCAAGCCGCAGACTAAGAAGAGGAAATTCAAGAAAGTAGTCCCCGTCGGGCGCAACGGTTTGAAGAAACGTCGCGTCTTAAAAAGTCGCACCACCACCGATGCCAAAGGCTACATGCGTATGTTCAGGATTCCCAATTGATAAATGCGCTATTCTCATGATAGTTCCCCAGAAACGGAAGATTATTCTTCATATGAATCCGTCAGCGAAGAGGAAGCTATGCCCGAGGAAGCGAAGAAGAGGAAATCTAGGAAAGTGGTCCCCGTCGGGCGCAACGGTTTGAAGAAACGTCGTACCATGAAAACTCGCACTACCACTGATGCCAAAGGCTACACCCGTATGTTCATCATTCCAAAGTGATAAACGCACCATTCCTCATCAGGTTTTCCCAGACACTGAAGAATACTCTTCATATGAATCCGTCAGTGAAGATGAAGCTATGAAAGTTGTACCTGAGGATGCAAAAAAGTCCAAAGGCAAGAAAAAGACAGAACCGAAGTTGAAGGCTGAGGCGGGGGACAAACCGGTACAAGCCAATTCAAAGATCAAGGAGACGAACTCCTTACGCGGGACTAAAACCAAGGCTGGGAGAGCACCGAAACGTGGTGGTCTTTTGAATTTCTTTGGACCCGACAAGAAATAGCGGTCGGGTTATACTAGGGACCAGGCAATGTAGTTATGATTTTGGTTATGCAGTTAGGATACAGGCGCTCCTTGGATTATTATATCAAGGTGGGGAAACGTGACAACGGTTCAGTGGTCTAATGGTTATGATTTCTGTCTCACACACAGAAGGTTCTGAGTTCGATCCTCAGCTGAACCACTTTTTGCAGTTGCTTGGTACAATTCGGTGAGTTGGATATCTTGTTAGGTAAGGACTGGGTGATAGTGGTACGATACCTTGCGATCCTCGCAAACGGGCAGACACTGTAAGCATAAGTACGAATAAGCATAAGTCGTAAGCTCAAGGTGTGAGCTCCCTTGTAAATATTTAAATCTACCACCAAACAACCCCTTTCATTATTCTCCTTCCGGTTCTAACTACTTTCGCTTTTAAGACCTCACCATCTGCTCCAAAATCTGCTCCCACTTCTACGATGCCGCTCGGATGTTTGATTCTGATAAACTCGCTCTCCCCCACCTTCCCGAGACGCATTGACTTGGTCAAATCCCAGGCCAGCGTACCCTCAACTTTCGCAGCAACACCAAGACACAGACCCACTGTCATGGGTACCGCTTTATGCAAGACGCCCATCGAGAAGGCATGAATATCAATGTCATGATCTGTGTTACACGACGGTGACAGCACTGCAATTTTTGGCTGGGCTTGCGTGTCTGGATCAAGGCCCATCTTAATTGCACCTGCCTGTCTGATAGACTCCATCAATTCCCGCGTATTAGGGGCTGAAAAATCAATGAGGGGCGAGGAGCGAAGAACGCGACACAAGTCTGCATATGTTACAAATACTGTGGGATTCGTGGCGTCGACAAGGGAGACTGGGATTTCTTGGGCGTGTGTGTTCACGGAGTCAAGTGGCTTCCCTGTCGGAAGTAGTTTTCCAGTACGCGCACCTGCTGGAGAGATAAATTCGAGAGTTATTTGTGAAGCCTTTCCCGGGACCCCTGCCATCGTGGTCTGTGGTAGGTCTAGTTTGGGCTGTAGGCTACCACCAGAAAAGGTCACGGGAAACGTAGTATCAATTGTTTTATTTGTATTCGTGTTATGAACTTGAATGGTAGTGGTGGTTCTGGATAGAGCGCAAGGATCTCGGGAACAAAATCCTTCGTCCATGGCGAATACACCAATCATACTGGAAAGGTTTCCACAGTTTCCAGAGAGGTCGATGGTGGTATCACGGATGCCCACTTGGACAAAAGTGTACTCGGCATCAATGCCTTGCGCCTGCTGTTCCACAGAGGCTGGGCCAACGACACATATTTTGGACAGGCTTGATATAACCGCCGCCCATGCCATTGATCTGGAGACCATTGGCCGTGTCTGGGGAGCCCATAATTCCCAGGAAGATGGGGCCCCATTGGGATTGGTCTTCTGGAAGATGAGCCCTGTTCAAGAATACGCCTTTCGATGTTCCTCCACGGAGGAAGGTGGCTGGGATGGGGTTGAGAGTGGTAAACATCCTGCGTATGTGATGCGACTTGGGCGAAAGGCGAACGGTGGAGGGTAGCATATCCACAAGACGTGGCACTACTAAGACTAGTTGACTAAGTCTTGAAGATCTAATCTAAAGTCTTCAGTTAGTCCTATCTGGATCTGACCACGTAAGTACTTTATGCTGACTAATTTGTCTAGAATGGTTGATCTGACGAATTTCAATCAGCTTCTATACCCTGCAGCACACTAATTTTTCTTTTGTAGGAGCGGCTGGGTTCACTTTAATTAGTGAGAAGGAACAGGTCTCCCAATGGTTTTTGCAGGTAGCCTTAGGGCGAATAGCGTGTCTTGCGCTAAACAATTACGCTTGAGTCACTCCCGAGCATTGTACACGACCGCTCCACGATCATCACAGAGCTTGGGTACTCAGATTGCTGCCAGGTTAGCTAGCCCAAGACATTTTTCGACATCTCTCGTTACCCCTGCTCGCTCATCTCCTCTTCTATCCTCTCCGCGTTGGTCAGGCAATAATAAACCTACCCCTCCAGCACCATCAGAACCTGAGAATGACGCGGCAGAATCGAGTAGCAAGTCTGTCAAGTTTGATGGCGCAGACGATGAAAGTCCAGCAGGCTCATCCGCCCAGTCATCGTCCCCACCGTCTTCTTCTTCTGGTGGAGATAGTAGCGACGGTTCCGATCCACCACCACCACCTCCACAACCGACACCTACCCCCAGCTCAATAGCTAAACAATCCGTACCAGAAGTCTATCCCCAGGTTCTTGCTCTCCCAATTGCACGACGTCCCCTCTTTCCCGGTTTTTACAAGGCCGTTGTCGTTCGCAATCCGGCTGTCGTTGCTGCTATCAAGGAAATGATGAAGCGAGGACAACCATATCTCGGCGCTTTTTTGCTAAAGGATGAGAATACGGATAGCGATGTCATTACGGATATTAATTCGGTTCATCCGGTCGGTGTCTTTGCTCAGATTACTAGCGTGTTTGCTGCGAACAGTGGTACTGGTGACGACAAGGAAGAGGGTCTCACTGCTGTTTTGTATCCACATCGTAGAATCAAGATAACGGAACTAATCAAGGCTGGTGAACATACTAGTACTGCTAAAGTGCAGGAAGAGACGCAAACGGTTACCCCTCCTCCCACGCCCACTGAAGGTGATGTCGCAAACATACCACAAGGTATGTCTTTCACAACTCATTGCAACAAGTAATTCATCGTCCCTCTCAGGTCCTGTTCAAACCTCGTTCCTGCACAAGCATGCCATCTCCATCGTTCAGGTAGACAACCTCGTAACACAACCATACAATAAAGACGACCAGTACATTCGTGCCTTTATGTCCGAAATTGTTTCCGTCTTCAAGGACATCGCCCAGCTTAACCCTCTCTTCCGCGACCAAATTACCAACTTCTCTATCAACCAGGTTGCGTCCAATGTCTTTGATGAGCCCGACAAGCTCGCAGATTTTGCGGCCGCTGTATCCTCTGGTGAGGTTGGAGAACTTCAAGAGGTGCTTGAGAGTCTCGTCGTCGACGACCGTCTCCGCAAGGCCCTCCTCGTTCTCAAGAAAGAGCTTATTAATGCTCAGCTCCAGAGTAAACTCTCACGCGACGTGGATAGCAAGATTGCGAAGCGCCAACGCGAGTACTACCTGATGGAGCAGCTCAAGGGGATCAAAAAGGAGCTCGGTATGGAATCAGACGGGAAGGACAAGCTCATTGAGAAATTCAAGGAGCGTGCCGCCTCGTTGAAGATGCCAGAGGGCGTTCGGAAGGTCTTTGACGAGGAACTCAACAAATTGATGGGACTGGAACCTGCTGCTTCGGAGGCGAATGTGACGCGTAATTACCTCGAATGGCTTACTCAGGTGCACATTTTGTCATCTTTCATTTTTTTGTATTGACGCTTGCGTTACAGATACCATGGGGCCAGCATACACCGGAGAACTACTCCATCACACACGCTCAGACAGTTCTTGATGAAGACCATTATGGCCTCAAAGACGTTAAAGACCGCATACTGGAATTTCTTGCTGTGGGTAAGCTTCGGGGAACAGTCCAAGGCAAAATTATCTGCCTTGTTGGGCCTCCTGGCGTTGGCAAGACATCTATTGGTAAATCGATTGCCCGCGCGCTTAACAGACAATTCTTCCGGTTCTCGGTCGGTGGTTTGACGGATGTAGCAGAGATCAAGGGCCATCGGAGGACGTATGTTGGTGCGCTTCCTGGAAAGATCATCCAAGCGCTGAAGAGGGTAGGGACGGAAAATCCGTTGGTCTTGATCGACGAGGTGGATAAGATTGGGAGAGGTATCAATGGTGATCCTGCTAGCGCGCTGCTTGAGATGTTGGACCCTGAACAAAACAATGGATTCTTGGATCACTAGTGAGTGTTTTCCGTCAGTTCACTTCTACATGACGTATGTTCATCCTTCTTAGCATGGATGTTCCCGTCGATTTGTCACGCGTTCTGTTCGTCTGCACAGGTGAGTTGTCGGGAGGATATCCCGTGTTGCTCGTACTTACACTTACACATTTTTCAGCCAACAACCTTGACACGATCCCAGCACCTCTCCTCGACCGCATGGAGGTCCTTGAAGTCAGCGGATATGTTTCCGAGGAGAAATGCGTCATTGCCGAAAAGTATCTTGGACCACAGGCAAAGGAAGCGTCAGGCTTGAAGAACGCCGACATTGTCCTCGAGCCCTCTACCGTCGATGTGCTCATCAAGTATTACTGTCGAGAAAGTGGTGTGCGGAATCTGAAGAAGCATATTGACAAGGTGGAGATTACGCCAATATATTATATGCATAGCTCACGGGTGCTGTAGATCTACCGGAAGGCTGCACTGAAACTCATCCTCGACCTCGGCGAAACTGTCTTCCCTGAACCAGTCCCAGCTACGGCAACCAGTACACCTGCCCCATCGAGTGCTGCCGATCCTCAGCCTAAGACTGTCGAGTCTCAAGAACCACCTGCCAACGAGCCTAATGAGGTCGCATCAGATGAGAGTACACATAATGAATCTGGCGACCGCAAAACTGTGACGACACAGGAGCGCAAGCCACTACAGATTCCTGATGATATTCACGTTCGCATTACGCCAGAGAACCTGAAAGACTACGTCGGTCCACCTGTTTATCACAAAGACAGGATGTACGTGTCTCCTCCACCTCCAGGCGTCAGCACTGGTCTAGGATACTTGGGCAATGGGTCGGGTGCTGTCATGCCCGTCGAAGCTACTGTCTGTTCGTTTTCTACAATTAGATGCAGATTATGCTCATAGTTCTTCTTCACAGAGCATGCCTGGTAAGGGTGGATTGCAGCTGACTGGTAAACTCGGCGAAGTTATCCGCGAGAGTGCGCAGATTGGGCTTAGTTGGGTCAAGGCTCACGCATACGAGCTTGGCATCACTAAGACGCCTGAGGAACAATTCCTCACGGACCGTGATATCCACGTTCACATGCCTGAGGGTAGTATTGGAAAGGAAGGTCCCAGTGCTGGGACTGCTATTCTATCGGCCTTTGTGTCTCTCTTTACCAAGACGAAGATCCATCCAGACATTGGTACGTTGTGTTGTTATATGAATTTCCACTGACTCACCTTTTGTTCATCAGCCATGACTGGCGAGATATCGCTCGTTGGCCAAGTGCTTCCTGTCGGCGGTCTTAAGGAGAAGATCTTAGCTGCTCACCGTGCAGGTATAAAGACGATTCTAGCGCCCGCAGCGAACCGCGCCGACATCGAAGAGAACGTCCCAGAAAGTGTCAAGACAGGAATCCGCTTCGTATATGTCGAAGACGTACGGGAAGTCCTGCACGAAGTTTTTCGAGGTCAAGATATTGTTGAGCGGTGGAAGGATACGTTATCGTTATAGTTTGATTCCTCTGCTACATCATTACTTATTCTATTTCGTTCGATCGATCGACAAGAGGCCGATTGATTGATTGCTTTTCTATCTGATTGCGCACTTGCATAACTAGAGTTACTTTTACTTAACAACACGGTATACTGCAATTGCTGTATTTTATACAATAAACCCAACTCATGATCTCATGGCACCGTGATGGTCTTCTGTGTGCGCTTGTTTTGCATTGCGACTAATACAAACTTCTTTTGCGGCTTCCGACAAACCCGACGGTATCGCTGGTTATTTGCATTGTGCAGCGCGTGAAGCATACCTTATCTTCTGCTCGCTTGTGTCCGCTTTCTCATGGAACTCCGAAAGGACATCCATTTGTCTGTTCAAGTGATGTCATGTGCGCCGCCACTGGGGAGATGCTGTTAACTGTGCGTTCCCATATCTTTTCTCCATAGTAGTGATGATAAAAGTTTTGGTTCCATCCATGGCAGGAGCCACAGATTGTGCCAGAGTGACTTGAGTCTCCTCTCATTGACATGAATGTATGACGTACATCGAACATTGCAACGATGGCAACGCCGCGCGTTCTTGGCAGGCTCATCGCATCTTTCAGCACCTCCGTCAGTCAATTTGGAGAACACTTATCTCTAGTCGCGGTCTAAAGTTAGATAGATGCTTCTCCCGAATTTAGCTCCTTATCGGTCCCTCAATTGTCCATATAATGCAAGTTCGCTGCCGTCGATATTGTATTTTCCACTTGGAAGGTCTCCCTGCTTCGCTTTACATCATGCACGACATTGATGATTCCGTAGTGCCTGGATCAGTCTACCTTGTCGACGTCCAGGAGAAAACGACGGTTGTGCACGCAGGAAATGACAGTGCCATTGTGCTCAGTCCGACGCCTTCGAGTGATATTAACGATCCTCTGAACTGGAGTAGAGGCCGGAAACTTTTGCAGATCGTCTGCGTGATGATATGTGTGTCTTAAGAACTGACGGATGATGTTTGGACTCTTACTCAGTCTACAGACACAAGCGCTATCGGCATTGGGACAACCATGCTGTACTCCATCTTGCAGCCTATTTCCAATGATACGGGAATACCTCTTGCAACGCTTAATGCGGGCACCGGATACAGTGGGCTTGTCTCTATATTTCTTCTCGTGTTTATATTCAACGGTGCCATTTTTGTTATGAACAGTGTTTCTTTGTATGTCGTCGTCATTGTCCCCCATGATCAGTTTTAGATGATGTCGGAATACTAGTCTTAGGCTGGGGAGCGCTGATAAACCAGCCGCTCGCTCTTACCTTTGGAAAGCGTGGTATATATCTGATTTCAGTCCTGGGCAACACTGTAAGAGTTTGTGACCGCAAGATATTGACAACTTAAATCTTTGGCAGGCCATCTGTCTGTTGACGCCGTACATCAAGACGGAAGGCCAGTGGTATGCAGCACACTTTACAGCTAAACGCCACTCATTAATCATTTACCACCAGGATCGCCAGCAAAATCGTACAGGGTTATCTCTGCACTCCTGTCGAGAGTCTGTGCGAAGTCAGCATTGCAGATACAGTAAGCCCACTAAGATCTCTGTCTATTCAAATAAGCTCATTTCACCTAATAGTTCTTTGCGCATGAACGTGGAACGTATATTGGAATTTACACGCTCTTTCTGTTTGGGTCGGTCTTCAGTGTATAAACTTCGACTTATGCTGACCTCGCGAGCAGGTCAAACTACTTTGCACCACTCATCGCTGGTGTGCGTACCAAATTGCACATCAGTTTCTAAGTTTCGTCCTAATTTTTGATCAAGTTCATATATGATGGCCAAGGATGGCATTGGGTGATGTACTGGGCTGCGATCATAAACTTCGGTTCTCTCATAGTGTTGTTTTTCTTTATGGAAGAGGTGCGTCGCATGTGATTAGTACTGATTATTACTTACACCTAAGTGTAGACAAACTTCGTACGCAATACAAGTGAAGCGACAGAAGCCGTGCGCTTCAGTACCAAACCAGGTGCTGAGAAAGACGACAAGGAATCAACTACTTCATCTCCTGTCCCTTCTGGGGATTTGACAGGCATACCTAAAACATATTCGCAACGGCTCGCTTTATTTGGTGGGCGCTATGCGTCAAACAAGCTGCTGCTCACGATGACGTACCGTCCCGTAATTCTGCTGCGCTTCCCTGTCATTTTCTGGTAAGCCGTCCGTCGGAAATGTAGAGAATGCAAATTGACTTTTTCAATAGGGCAGGGTTTCAGTATGGAACATGTCTCGTGTGGTATAACGTCCTGAATGCCACTTGTTCATTGATCCTCAGCGAACAACCCTATAACTTCAGAGCGAGCTTTGTCGGATTAACCTACCTCGGCCCTTTGATTGGCATGTTTCTTGGGTAAATTTCTTCCTAGTTGCCCTCGTAATATCCTCTGACATTGGTGCAGAACATTCTATAGTGGGTGGGTGGGTGATCGGTTTGCTGTGAGATATGCTCGTCGAACGCGCGGTATCCGAGAGCCAGAGCATCGCCTTTGGCTCATGGTTGTTTCGCTTCTTTTATGTCCAGCTTCTCTCATCCTCTGGGGAGTTGGTGCGTCCAAGGGCATCAGTTGGGTCGGCCTCGTCTTTGGCATGGGCATCATTTCTTGCTCAACTGGTATTGGCTCTTCACTTTCTATAAACTACGCCCTGGATTCATACAAAGACATGAGTGGGGAGGTAATGATGGCTGTCATCCTTGTTCGCGTAAGTACGCCAACTCGTCGCCTTTTGCACTCATACTGAATATGAGTTTTCTTGAATGTAGAATACCCTTTCGTTTGCTATTGTAAGTCGAGACATTTACTTTGCCTTAACATTTTGACGCGTGTTCTTACAGGGATATGGGATCACCCCTTGGCTTTACATGGGTTACCAGAACACATTTATATCTGCAGGCTTCGTCGGGCTTGCTATTACGATGACTTTCCTCATTGTTATCAAGTGGGGAAAGAGCTGGCGAATAGCGAGTCGTAAAAGATACTGGGGATATGTTGCTGATGGTACTCTTGGGCATTAGACACATTAACAAGCCGATTCTCAAAATGCCAAATGTCATTGGCACACCAGAAAGAAAGTTGCTATGGGCCTCATACGATCTGTCGGAATTTAAAGACCCCTGTGGGGAATCTGGCATGTCGAGACATTACTTTTTGCATGCAGGTGAATGCATGCATGTGCGTACGGAAGGTTCAGGTACTAATCTCCCTGGCACCTCAACAAGGCACCTTTACCTTGGAATCAAATATTGAAGCGGCCAGTATCAACATACATCCGAGTCAACGCAGGAGTTGACTGGCTCGTCTCAAAGTAGGGTTGTACCATTGTCAATACCTGGAATCAGCCAAACGATACAGCCAATTTCAGGTGTTCCTACATCTCCTGTGTAGCTAAGGCGTCTCGAATTTCTATTGGACTAACTTTCATGGCTTCAACTCCTGGCCTCAGAACCGCAACATCGCCCCTAATGTCCTGCGCGATGCCCCTAATGTCCTGCACGGTGGAACAGGGCCAGCGGCCTAAGCCCAGAGAAAGGCAGACAAGCTGAGATGATGATGGATGCTAGCTACGAACATGGTGAAACTTAGTCTACATGCTGACTAAGCTGTGGAAAGGGCCGATAGGACCCTTGGTGCGTAGCTCCTGCCCTTGGGACCCCTGGTCCAACGGTGCTGCTAATGTCCCGCGCGGTGCTGCTAATGTCCTGCAAGGTGCTACTAATGCGCTACGCGGTGCTATTCATGTCCTGCGCGAGGATACAAGTACGATTGTTGTTGTCCATGATGTCCTGGAACGGTTTGTTGATGGCATCTAATGAGGCCCCCGTCCCAAGACTTTTTCTTTCATGTCAGAGACACCGGATTCTAGGACTTCTAATTTGGCCTCTATGCGGCGGAGAATGTCGTTCCGATCCTGGTAAGTATCTTCGCAAGGTCAACATCATTTAACAGATTCGACGATGCAGCACATACTTGTGTCTATCGCAACCATAGTAGTGAACTCGCTGAGGCAGGTGTTGTGGCCCATGGAGCGGGGTATGTTAAATGCAAAGATAATACCAGTGGGTGGCCCGGCGGGTGTCGCCATTGGGGGTCAATATTTATAACTGGTATTAGTGGTGACAAGGAATAAATACGAACAAAATGCTTGGACGTTATTTTAAAGGTATTTTACACCGCGGCTCTTCGAGAAGTCAAGTGGCGCGTCCCGATCTGGCGGCGATCTAGGGTTTGGCGCGTGCGTGTTAGATGAGTTTGCGCCTATGTGACACAGGCTCTGACTCCGCCCGTTACCGAACAAGATTTCACCGTTGAAGGCATAAACACTCCCTCGGTATGTACGGTACCTCCCCTTCCGTGCACCTCAAACTCACATCGTCAAACAGAGTTTCTGCTGACGCAGGAGGCAATTCTCGACTAATTTCAGTCACGTCTTGGCGAGCACACCGCCACGTTGTTGAAGACATTAATACGTCTTACCAACTTCAAGTGATACAGGTTGAAAACAAAGCGACGCTTTTACTGATAGCAGAGTCTCCCGCTGCGCAGGAAATACGTTAGCTTGTGCTTTGCTCGTCCCAGGCGCTCATCTATTTCCTCATTTCCGTTTGCTCTTCATCCTAGCTTCATGTCTCACACATCTTTGCATCATTCTCATAGTGCTCTTGTTGTCGTCATATACATGTTGTTATATACGCAATGAGCCATGTTCTTTCCGAGCGACCCAGTTCTCTCAACATGTTAATAACTTAAAGCTTGAACCCATGTGTGCTGAGTACAACCGAAGCCAAATGAACCTCCAATATTCAAATGCTTTCCCACTGCCGCTGCAACTGGTTTCTTTAGTTTCGTTTCTTCAAATCCACTTTGGGAGGTGCCTTGAATGCACTCTTCTCTCCAGTCGTTTCGCTCATTGCCCTCTATATATATATATAGCTGATCGTTCCATTCTCTCAAGAATTTGTCACCCAGTGATCACCTTTATAACATATCGTTCGCTCAAAATACCTCAAACTCGAATCTAATGCGACGTATACAACAGACGATAAATTAACTGCACACTCGATATCGTACTCAATGAAGTGTCCCTGGCATGTCCGCAAATCAAATTTCTGGAAGAAGATCATCGTGACCAAGAGCTACAACTGCTCCTCACAGCAGTGCTGCCAGTGTGTCCATTCTATTATACAGATTGTTGGCTTTACCAGGCTTTGCCCTCATAGTTATAGATACAGTGATATCCGCAGGTCCCTGTTTGGCGCTACCCATCTGAGGCTGTGCGATGTGAATGCCACGTGCATGCTGTGGTTTCCTCCTTTAGTCTGTCAGGACTCAGGACCTCACAGGTATTGTAGTTTTCGTGACCTCTGGCACACATCTCACTCTCAAGTATTAGTTTGAATCCATCCCTCAGCCATATATGCCAAGCTTCGTACCTGGTCACTTCGATGAATACCCTTCACCCTCGGGAGAAGAGTCGAGCCACCCAGAATGCCCCCAGGACCCAGGGCAGACAAACCTCGTGATCAGTGAAATGCTACAAGTCGCCATCAATAGTATGTATGTTTCATCTATCTTCATTTAGCACGTACCAATGATTTCCATAAGCAATTCTGACGACACTTTATTTCGTCATTACTCTGCTGTTTCGTTTCGCGACGGACCCCGTGCCAGGCCCACTCGATGAAACCCTTCAAGCCTTGAATGGTGAGCCAAGCCACTTAGAACCCCAGGACCCGGGACAGACACAGATCACTGAGATGCAACAAGTCGTCATTACTGGTATGTGATACCAGTCTCCGTTCAGCGTGTATTGACGATTTCCAAGCCATTCAAGCAACTTTCCATATCGACAATTCCATTCGCGCACCTGATCTTGTTGTTGGTCTCTGATGGATCCCCGCTGGTTTCCATGTGGTAGTAAAGACTGACGGCGCTGAATGCCAGACAAGCAACAAACTCGTACACTGCGTTGATCAGGCTGTCATCGAATGGAACGAGTGCATACTTCTGTAAGTTATCCTTAATCCCGTCTTTCCTGCAGGTATTGAGAAAGATTCTAGGCCGTGCGAGCCATCTTCTAAACTTCGGGTCAGTGTGTATGCCTCATTTGAACTGGGTCCCATGCTCTGTCATGGAGAAGTCCTTGGCACATTTGATAGTTTCATTGGAGAATTACTGAACCGCAGTGAAAAGCCACATCGTCAGTAACTTCGGTTGAAAATGTTGTCTGACAGATGTTAACGAGTATCCCAGCTATCATCTTTCAGCCCGAGCAGGAGGAAGTCATGTTTTCGTGCACTTCATTGTTTATGACAGTGGAGCGACGTCCTGATGAAAATGATGCCACAGTTCTTTGCCCCCTTACTACCGTGAGTGATTAATGCAGTCTGATATTCAGATGCTGAGGCTTGTAATGCGTAGTTTATGTCTGACGATATGCGTGCATTGACGGATGCCGGACATGGTCTTCTCGCACAATACCGCAGAACGCAGAATCGTAAGGATCTCGACCAATCCATACAGCACTTTGAACATGCCTTGGATATCTGCCCCATGGATCATCCATGTCGTCCTGCAGCACTGGTCAATCTAGCTACCGCAAAGTTTGTTAGTTGCCAGACTAATGGAACGAACCCTGACCTCGACGTCCCTATCTCCATCTTTCAAGACACCCTTGATTTACGTCCCACTGGTCATCCAGACCGACCTGTCACCCAGCTCCATCTTGCCATTGCTCTGCTGTCTCGCTTCACGAAACAGGGATTTCAGAAGGATGTTGATGTGGCTGAAGAGTTACTGTGCGAAGTCCTCAATGTCTGCCACGATGACAGCCACATTTACAGAACAGCTTTACTTGCAATGGAAATATCTGCTCTGCATCAGGCTGGAAGCTTCGATGCAAGTGATCTCGGGCAGGAGTGGCCCGCTGCATTATCGCAGGATCAACTTGCCGATCGAGCAGAGCGGTGTTTGCAGGGAGATGCATCCTGTCCCTTAGATAAAGTGATATCCTTTCATTATGACGCACTGGGAGACTACAACACCGAGCATACTTTCCGAGGGCAATTGCTAGGTAATCTGAGCGTAATGCTGCAAACTTGCTTTGAACGTCAAGGCAATGACGAAGACTTGGACCAGGCTATCACATTTCAGAGGGAAGCACTGGTTTTGCGCCCGGTCGGTCACACAGATCGGTCCATGTCATTAAATAACCTTGTGAATCAACTCTCCACCCGCTTTGACCACCGAGGCAACGACGAGGACTTGGATCAGGCTATCGTACTTTACAGGGAAGCGCTGGCTTTGCGCCCAGTCGGTCACACATATTGGTTCTCGTCATTAAATAACCTTGCAACTCAACTCTCCACCCGCTTTGAGCACCGGGGGCAACGACGAAGACTTGGACCAGGCTATCAAATTCCATATGGAAGCACTGGCTTTGCGCCCAGTCGGTCACACAGATTGGCCAACATCATTCAATAACATTGCGATTCAACTCTCCACCCGCTTTGAGCACCAAGGCAACGACAAAGACTTGGATCTGGCTATCACACTTCACAGGGAAGCGCTGGCTTTGTTCCCGGTCGGTCACACATATCGGTCCTCGTCATTAAATAATCTTGCGGTTCAACTCTCCACCCGCTTTGACCACCGAGGCGACGATGAAGACTTGGATCAGGCCATCGCACTTCACAGGGAAGCGCTGGCTGTGTGCCCAGTTGGTCACATAGATTGACCCTCATTATTAAGTAACCTTGCGGATCAACTCTTCACCCACTTTGCCCACCAAAGCAATAGAGAAGACCTCGACGAGTCACGAGAGAACCTACGCTGTGCATTGACTATGTTCACGCAACATGATCCTCGTCAAGTAAATGCCCATTTATCGCTCGCTGCCGTCCATCTATTATTCCATCATTCAGGGTTTGACGACACCGGCGTGGGCGAAGATACTGACAGTCTGAATGCTGCCATGCATCATCTCAAGGCAGCAGTAAATGTTGTCTCTGCAGGTTTCCTGCTTCGCCTGAAAGCCAGTCTGCGCTGGGTTCGCTATGTTCGTCAATATTCACATGATACTGAACTGGAACTGGATGCCCATGCAACTTCCATGCAACTTCTTGACACTTATATGTCCACGACAGCTTCAGTATCATCTCGTCATCATATCATGCAGGACTTCCCAAGTACACTTGCTGTGGACGCTGCATCGTGTGCTGTTCGTAGTGGTGACGTGTGTCGCGCTGTTGAATTGTTGGAACAAGGCAGGACTATCATCTGGACCCAGATGACACGACTCCGCACACCTCTTGACAGCCTCCAAACACGTGACAATCACGCAGCGGCCCTGGTGGAGAAATTCAGAGACCTCAGCTCCCTCCTCGATAAATCTCCTGTGAACTATCCAGAAGCAACCCCAAGAGTCGATGTAGAAGCAGAAGAAACCTGGTACAGATGTTTGGTGAAGGACTGGAACAGAGCTGTAGAAGAGATCCGGAAGATCGAGGGCTTCTCTCGCTTCCTCCTTCCCCCCGTATTCACCGATCTTCAACATGCAGCTCGTGATGGGCCTGTCATCGTGCTCATCGCAAGTGAGTCGTCTTGCGATGCCATTGTTATCCCACACAAGCAACCTCCGACTAGCATTCAACTCCCTACCAATCTTGAGAAACTCCAGGCTTTGGTGGTCAAACTCCAACGCACAAGTAAACCATCGCTGAAAAAGCCTTGATGGAGTTGTGGGACGACATCGTCCATCCGGTGGTTGAAAATCTTGGTGGATTTGCATGACGAGGTTCTCAAATATGGTGGTGCCTGACATCTGTCTTCAATTTCCTGCCATTGCACGCTGGTGGCGAGTACAGGAAACATGGGCAGTTCCTTTCACAACTCTACATCTCTTCTTACATGCCATCGCTTACTGCGCTGATAAAGTGCTCGCGGACATGACAGGTCCCTGTTGGTGTCCTTTGCTGCCATTGGTCAGAATTGCCCAGCTGGTGCTTCATTCACTTTGGATTGTGTGGAGCCTGAACTGGAATTAGTGCGGAGTCTTTTGCCCCCTTCCCCAACTGTTTCCTTCACCAAGATAACGAGCGTTGATGCAACGAAATCGAGGGCACTGCGCGCGCTGCAAGATAATACTTGGCTCCATTTTTCGTGTCATGGGACACAGAAATATGAGGACCCCTTCAATTTGGGCCTTTCTCATGCGCGACCAACCGCTTTCACTTCTCGATATCACACAGACGGATCTGTCTCAACATGAATTTGCATTTCTTTCTGCCTGTGAAACTGCAGTCGGTGACTCGAGTACTCCTGATGAAGTGGTACACTTAGCGGCTGGCCTACAATTTGCAGGGGTGAAGAGTGTTATTGGGACATTATGGAAGGTCAACGATAGTACTGTACAGCGCTTAGTCGATGCATTCTACAAAAACTTTTGCGGGGATGGAAAAATGAATTCTAAACGAGCCGCCCGAGCGCTGCACCAAGCGGTCCAGTCATTGGCTTCTGATGAGGATATGCCCTTGGACCAGCGCATAGTGTTCGTGCATATTGGCATATGATGAATTCCGTGTGTCCTCCTACCTTGTAGATTGAAGTATTCTTGAGACAATCTGACGACTTCGTGTGTAGCATCCAGTCGTGGCCACACGCAACCTGTTGCCAAGGACTTCGATATTCCAGACTTTGAGACTCTATACCTCCACAATATGTACACCCAACTTTGACTTTAATCTATCTTTCTGCGGCCAGCGTTTATTGGACGTCCCCAATGATTAGGGGCTTTTAGCCAGGTGACATATATTGCATAGGATGGGGATGGTAATGTCGGGTGGTGCGTACGCTTCTGGTTTCTGATCCCCTTCGCACTCTTTCAGCGAGCGGAGACCAGGGCTTTCAAGATAGATGGCAAGGTACATGTGAATGGAGATGAAGGTAAAGAAGGGTATCTAACCGATCTCACGTTGCCGAGGTTGCTGAGAGGTTTGACGATATAGGGGACTGTACTTGCAGGCTTGAAGCTTGAAGCTTGAGTACCTATTGATGTAAAGATCGATCACTACGTATTAGCGTTGCATCATTCACATGTCTCCTTCCCAACCCGAGTACAACATTATACATGAAGACTATGTGTGCACTTCAGCAACCTAATGGACGTCCACGCGCTCTATGTCAATGGCTTGCTACCCTTTTGAGCTACAAATACATCACCGTCAATCATCATGAAACTTCGAGCGTACATGTTGGCAGATAGGAAATCCCAATCGCCCGACCTAGCTCCTTCTGGCGTGAGACAAGACATGTTCGTAGATTTCATGACGTACTTCAGTCTTCAGGTAGTCGCGAGAGTCACTACACGAGCGCGTTAGCTAGGGACTGGATAAGAGAACACTGGGAGACATACGACATGCTCGTCGACACGTTAACCCCGTTCCCCACTCAAACTTTGTCCACATGCTTCGGAACTTGAGGGTAGCGAATGATTATTTGGACAGCCGCAACAGGTATTAAAGATATACCTGTGTCTCGCTACAGCATGCAGGCTTGATATAGTCCAAGATGTCGATGTCGATGTCGATGTCGTTCAAGATAACACACCATTCAGCGAGGGCAGGGCCATCCCATAGGATGCTGCCAAATATAACGCCTGTTGATGAGACCTATGATACACAATTAATATGGATGAGCGGGGGATTATCGATTATCTTTGGTTGTTACCTTGATTGTGGCCTTGATACCCTTGAAACCGTGAGGCGCTATGGTATATACAGCAGGTCACTCGACCAGTTTGAGGTCACCAAGCGTCGCGAAAAGATTCTGCAGCGTATTGGACGTCTGATTGACCAGAAGCACATTCTGAGTACCGTTAACGACTGTCGCCCATGAAATAGCCCATCAAGTATACACACCAAGCATAGTATTGACTTGACGTATGCTTCTGCATATATAGGATCCGAAAAACCTGAAAGTGATGAGCACCGAAACTCGAGATGACGGCTGCACTACAAAACATACCTGTGAGCTGGGATATGCGACTGAGGTTGGATATGAAGTCTTCCCGGATTTCAGCAGCCCCCGTCTTCTTGCCTAAGTTTTCCACGTACTGATAAAAATGAGTGGCATATAATCAACCGGTAACAAAATCCTACATCAATGGGATCATCCGCCGATTTTTCCGAGAACTGTCTGAAAGTAAGCAAGTCATCGACTTGTACGACATGTTCCTTCGTGCTTTCTGATTCTTTCTTTTCCGCTGCTTTTTCTGTCCGATCATCAGTAACATCACAGCTTGCAGTAGACTAGGCACGCACCTCCGGAGTGACGAGCATCTTGGAGCATGCCGCTTTCGTGTCCTTCAAGAAGATATCGTGGACGACGGAGGCTTGCTTAGGGTTTGTTAAGAATGCGCTCGTTGGAATCCTCGTCGATCGGTACCCGTGACAAACTTCGACTGGCGATTGTGGATAATAGACGCCATGATCAACATGGACTGGGTGGGCGTCAGTGAATATGATAGTAGAACCATTAAAAGTAGTACGTACCCCAGCACGGAAAGCATTGGCCTTTGGCCGGTCGTTTGTAAGGTCATCGACTCAATCGTAACACGAGCTCTGTCAGCGCCGAGGCAAGTACCAAACCCGTGAAAAAAAGTCGCCTTCTAATATCAGAGCTAACATCACATCCCGAAAAGTTTGAACGACTCGGAAATAAACGTTGAACGGGTACGCCACACACTTCTCTTAATGGTGACTTAGGGTGGCTTGGACGCAGTCTTGACAGCTTCTAGTCACATCTCGCTGAGTTGGTGCTGGTGTACGCCGTCTCTGTCGCACATGTCCCGTCAGCAAGAACCTTTTGCCGCCCGCTTCCCTCGACCTTCCTGTCCTCCTTCCTGTCCTCCTCTCTGCTAGCCTCATCCAGTAACCGCTGCTCGCTCGCAAGAATAGGGATCTCGCAAGCACTTTGCGGATGTCCGAGAATATTAATGTGGCTTGATGTCTGACGGGCCTTCGACGTACTCGCCCAGGATCCAGAGGACGTGACGTATCACTTGTCATAGCGCATTGCTTCTTTCAAAGTCTGTAGACCGATAAAGCGTAGGATCCGCGCGCTGCAGGGAACAGAAGAATATTTATATGGTCATTTCAGAAATAGGTTTCAAACTTGTGAAAAACTTTCTTTTCATGGGCTGGTACATATCATGGAGGGTACTTCTAGGAATGATATGAGCCAACAATTAAAGAAATCGGCGGTTGGGTTGTGGAGATATGGCCAAAATATTGACTTTTTGGGTCCACCACCATATGTCACCAATATTGATCTCCAGGTGGTCCAGGATCATCACCAATCGATTCCTACACCTAAAAAACCCTAGGACAGGCCTTTACAGTATCGGTCTTAAGTTAAATTCAAGCACAGCAAAATATAGGAGGTAGGAGGGGAGAGGAGGACCTTGTATATCTCAAGAACGCGATTTTTTCTGGGAAATCTGGCTCGACCATCGTGTTCAGATGGATCAAGAACCCCCAGGAAAAATGCTTTTGGAGCACTGGCAAGTCATGGGAAGTCTGTAAAAATCGATCTTTGTGGGGGGTATGAGGCAAACTGACATATTTCAATTCAAACAGGCTAGAAATAATCTGGGACCATCTCCAATCGATTCCTGTGATCATAAAACACTAGGAACATCCTTTGATATATCAGTATTCACATAATATGAAGATATATGAGATAGGAGGGGGAGGGGGACCTTGCATATCTCAAGAACATGATTTTTTCTGGCAAATCTGGCTTGACCATCATGTTCAGAGGGTTCAATAACCCCCAGGAAGGATGCTCCTGAAGGACTGACAAGTCATGGGAAGCCTAGAAAAATCGATCTTTGTGGGGGGGGCATCAGGCAAACTGACACATCACAATTCACATGGGCCCGGATGACTCTGAGACCATCTCCAATCACTTAATATGATACAAAAACACTAGGAACATCCTTTTATACATCAGTATCGACATGGAATCCTGCCTCTGGGCACAGTAGGTAGTAGGTAGGGGGAGGGGGTAGCATCACTCTGAAATATGATTTTTTCGGACCAAACCAGTGTTCCCATCAGATTCAGACGGCCAAATAACCCCAGAAACAAGTTCTATTTGAAGCCAAGCAAGTCATATGAAAGCTCAAAAAATCAATCATTGGGTGAGGCAGCATAACAGGGGTGACATTGCTTACATAAGCAAAAGCGGTCAACTTGACCATAGGTGGGCAACTTTGCAACAACATGACTTTGCCATATCAAATTGTTGCTCCTACTGGTCTATGGCTTCAGAAATAAGCCTGAGATCAAGCTATGCAAGTCATGCAAAGGCTGACAAAATTGACTTTGGGTGAGGGCCTCAGCACAACAGGACTTGATAACTCATGACTTTGGAACATGATTTTTTCGCACCAAACAGATGCTGCTATCAGATTCAGGAGGCTCAATAACTTCTAGAACAAGTCCTATCTTGAGCCAGGCAAGTCATGTGAAGGCTGAAAAAATCGATCTTAGAGGGTAAGGCAGCATGACAGGGGTGTTCAAATTTGAAACATGATTTTTACACATGAAATGGGCATGCCCACTCGATTTAGATGGTTCAATAACCTCAGGAACAAGTTCAAGATACAGTCATACATGTCATATGATGGCTGGAAAATCAATCTTAGAGAGGGAGGCAGCATATCAATGTTGGTTATTTGCTTCTAATAAGCCAACTTGCAAAATTTCAACAAGCATCTTCCAATTACAATATATAGCTTTCGTTTGATTGACGCTGATCATATGCACAAAAATGTGCTGTTTCATCGAATATTTCTTATGATAAGATGTGGCTTTATTATTGTGGCCTGATGTGACAATGATTATATAAGCAAAAATGCGGTCAACTTGAACCAAAAAATTCTCTTTCTTGCTTCTCCCTCCCTCACTCATGTATTTTAATTTTCACTTCTGGGATGATTTTCCGTTGATGTCACCCTGCATGAGTCTAATATTATCACCGATATGAACAACAAATTTCGCTTCTTGAAGTGTTTGAGGTAGAATGACCATCATGTTTATGTTGCCTTGTGTTTTTGCTTTGATATACTTGTATGTTTGTCACTTGGATTCTCTATACACCTGGGGTGACTCAACTTCAGAAATATGTCTGAAACCGGCATAAAAATTCTGTCCTCGCACCCTATGTAAGTAGATGAGCCACTGGCTATGACACATAGATAAGTTTGTCTATTTATTGAACAAGTTAAAACTATAGTGACTGCCAGTATATGTAAGTTCAAGAATAATAGATGTGATGTAGGGAGTTGGTGCCTACAGGCTCACACACCTGGTATCGTCAGGGGGGCGTTCAGACTGTCAAGTAACCTGGATTGCACATCCAGATCATGATTGATGACTTGGACAACATCAATAATAGATGGATGCACGTGTCCGGTGATGGAATGGACATTTGACAACTGGTGTCAATCAAATCACTAGATGTCTGAAGTCTGGATCACATATTCAGGTAGGCCTCCTGTGAATCTTTGTGGTCTGTGATTGACTACCAATAGCCAATTGATAACATCATTGTTATACAGCAGGAATCCAGTATCATCAATTCTAGAGAAATGTGATGGCTGTCCACCATCAGAGTCACTATTTTTTATACTCCACAGTATACCACCTTCATCTTTCTCACATCTCACCTTCTGTTAGTAGGAACAGTGATGACATTTCTATGAAATAGAGCAACCTCCTCTTCTCACCTTTTATTTCTCACTCTATTTCTTGGCTAGATATATCATTACTGTTCCCACTAACAGAAGGTGAGATGGGAGAAAGGTGAAAATAGTGATCTCAGACCTTGAATCCACCTGTCTTGTTCATCACTGTTCCCACCAACAACAGGTGAAATGTGATAATTGCAAGGTAGTGAAAATGAAGGGCAGAAGGAAGTGACATTAAGCCTTACAGGGTAGAGTAGTAGGAAAGAGAAAGAGGGTACAAGAAACTGAATGAGTAGCAGTATGAATGGTAAAGTCATGAAATTATACCCCAGAAGCTATTTGGTTAGTGGAAGAAGGTATAACTAGAGGATGCTATGAAATAACTCAATGTAACTCACAAATGTTGCTTTTACTAACCAGTGAATTCAATGTTCTTGAACATTCATTTTCCATGATCAATAACTTGGACTACATCAATAATGGATGCATGTGTCTGGTGATGAAACAGACATTTGACAGTGCCCTACCTGGTCCAATATGACATCCTCCTCCTCTTTCTCTTTGTGTTCCAATGTCCTGAGAGCGACCAATGTAAGATCAGGTAACATTATAGTAAATATTGGCTATACAGTTAATGATAGTGTGCATGAATGCCCGAGAATGCTGTATGATGCTTCACTTCCAAAGATCAAGGACTACATGTCTACATCTATTCAGAGCCATGGTGCCTAGACAGAGGAAATGGTCTGCTTTGTGTGCGGGGACGCGGGGGAGGAGGGACCCTCTTGTGCTTGTTTGCCTTGGTTAATATCTTGTGAAGGTCCCTGCGTTTCTGCCTGTCACTTCCTGCCTCTTCCACCTGTTCCACAGAGGGCAATATCCTTGGAGATATAACCTGTAGCCAGGTAATCCAGGATAGTTGTCCATTCTATCACCGGACATGTGCATCCATCTATTAGATCACAGACTGCAGTGACCCCTATCAAGGACATGAATTAAAGATGAGAGAAGAGGTGGTTCAAAGTGGTGCGTACTATTTTTGCTTCTGGACAGCCAAGATATTGACTAACTATGACTGTCCCAGATCACCTTGCAATTGTATATCCCGTCATGTAAGCAGCAAAAATACAAATATAACCTCAGGAATGTGGCAACACGTGAACAATGTGCTCCGACCTACCAGGAAAGGCTTCTGGTCTCTATATGAGGATGACCTGGTGGCTTGTTTAGTACATCAATATCCAGGCATTTGAATATATTGGGAAGAAACAGGAAGGACTGGACTGCAGAAATGCAATTGTCTTACTTACCTTAGCTTTATTGCCTTTATCGCTAAAAATTATTGATGTGACAAATAAATTCACTTTTACATTATTGCTCGCTATGTCTATGAAATCAGGTCATATCAGAGAGAATATTGGCTATACATTTGCTAACAGTACATATAAATGGCTGACTATCGTATGTGATGCACAAGGATCACGTGCTAGTCATCTACATCCATTGTATCATCACATACAGGTTTGGGGCTAGACAGAGGAAATGGTCTACTCCGTGTGCGGGAACGTGGGGGAGGTGGGACCCTCTTGTGCTTGTTTGCCTTGGTTAGTTTTTTATGAAGGTCCCTGCGTTTCTGCCTGTCAGACCGCTTTCTAAGAGCTCCAAGGGCATCGAAAGGCATGACATCCATTAGGTCCGCTGTGAAAATGCGCTTTCCCTTGATTACATTGACTGGGCGGCGCACAACAGGTCCTCTTCGACTTTCACCAGCTCTCCCTAAGCATTCAATTTTGTAGAATGCGGGATTAGTGACGAAGACTATGGCTGATTGTTTGACACGCCATACAGCTGCAGTGGTGCTTGCAGGAAGACAGTGAAGGTTGGAAAATATATCTTCAAGTCCATCTTGCAAGAGGGTCTTCTCATCGTCGTCCATGCCTTTCAACAACCTATGAAACTCTGCGATGTATCCTTCTCCAGTCCATAATGAAGACCACTGAGAGCCTCCCTTCTTGAGCGATTCATGACTTGGGAAAAAGATGGACAACCGGTGTGCAAATGATTTAGACCTTGGGCCCATACGTCCAGGGGTCACACCTGTATGGTCCTGGAGTCCAATATTGCATGCATCGAAGGTCACAGCAGC
>NW_024540611.1:0-29726 GCF_016647625.1 Suillus subalutaceus | reverse complement strand
CTATCAGTTTTTTTTTCCTGTGCGTGAAAAAACTGCTGACTGTGACTCACCACGATGACGACGACGAGATCGACCAGACTCAGCTGCCATCTCCAGCCGTGAAACCTGTTCGCGAAGCAGTGCAAGCTCTTCTGCATTCTTTTGGTTGGCTTCTTCCTGTGCGAGGCGTGATGATGCGACGAATCCTTGCATGCTTCGGGCATACTGCTCAGGGAGGTGTTGCAGTGCAGTGCCAACCGAGCCTCCTTGTCAACCCTGGCAAGCACGGCTGTCGAGTTTGCTGCAAATTCATGGAACATGTTACTTTGAAAGGGTGCGAACCCAAATATTGGGCATGTTGGGTCTTTGACAAACAGGACAGCAGCATCCTGTATAAGGACCCGACGGAGCCACACGAGGAGTCGCAGGAAGCCCTTCAAGGCAATATCCCGTCCTGCATGGCCGAGCATTGCCTCCCGCTGCTGCAGGGCAGAATTCTCCTGCTCGACCCATGGAAAAATCTGCGAGAGGAGCTCCACTGGAGGCTCTGGTTTCGAATCACAGGTGAGGGCAAGCTGTCAAACGGCGGACACCGGCTTACCAAGATGGTCCCGAGCTAGGAAGTACTGCTCGGGCTTCCTCGCATTGAACATGGCCGCACCAAGCAGCCCTTCGAGTGGGAGGGCACGGCAGGTCATAACAGTTGGCAAAGGCATCATTGACACTCCAGCAGCCAATGGCTTTCACATCATTGCCAGATGCCCCGTGTGCTCGTGCGGTCTTCGCTGTGAAGTGTCGGGTGGCATGCGTGGCCTTCGTCAGGCTGATATCATTCTTGCTGTGTATGAGCTTGACTCGGTCGTAGTGATCTGTGGGGGAGGTTCAATGATCCCGATTTTCATACCTAGAGCACGCAAAGAAACACCCACTGTCATACATCAGCAAACTAGCAAAACCTTGTACAGATTTGTACAGATTTGTACAAACAGCACAATCCTACAGCTAAGTGCCCTCTTTACAATATTGTCACAAAGGCTTACAATCCATACACAAAGGCACAATATTGACAGATTGGACAGACTAGACAGATTGGACAGACTAGACAATGTAGACAAACCGGACAGTGTAGACAAACCAGACATTGTAGGCAGATTGGACATTGTAGGCAGACTGGACATTGCAAGCAGACTAGATTATTGTAGACAGATCAAACATGTTGTGCAAACGACATTGTAACGGCGCAAAAAAATATACTAAATGATGATATTGATATCATCACTGCCCGCTGCACTGTCCCAGTCATTGCGAAGTTCACCCATCATCCCCTCCTCGGCCCATTCCTTCAGCATCTCTTCAAGCTCCGCGCGACGTTCGGGAATGGTCATCAATTTGTCGACAGACTTTTGCAGTAAGTTGAAGTCGGCCCTGCACGTATCAGCAGTAAGGTCAGGCACCTTGTCAGTACCACTGTCGCGGAAGCCGGTGAGAACACCCTTCGTCTGTAAAACATTGATCAGCGAGGAATATAAAATTGATTAAATCAAAGCCTACAACTGCGGCCACCAGAATAAGGCCATTGACAGGAATTCCGTCTTGAAATTCGTCAGTTACCTTGAGCGCTTTTTTACCGTTACCGTAGTAAAAACTGAGGCAGGCTTCCTTGAGAACCTGCGACACAAAATTGGTATATTTTCCCTGTAAACGTCAATAATGAATTGTCGCGCACCACGAGGTTGCCACTGACCTCAGAAGAGTCGGGAAGCCGAAGATATTCACCGGTCTTGAGGAGCTTAGCCGCTGCTGCACTGACGCGCTCCTTGTGCACTGAGTTGCCCTTCGAGAATATGCCGTATGATTGCTTCGCAATAGATATTACAATTTTCTTGAGTTCCGTGCGAAAGGTGAACAGGTCGTCACAAAGCTGTTGAATCATCAGCGAAGTTCGTGTTTGGGCGCTGTACTTACTAGTCGCGACATCGGTACTTTATACTCTGGGAAATAACCTTCGCAAGGACATCAGATTGGAGCGACTTCTGACGGTGCAGGGCAACTTACCTTTGTCAAGCTTCACCTTCTTCGTGTGGTATGTCCATAATACAGCACCCAAAACCTCTTGTGCCAGTATTACCGCTTCCTGATGAACTGGAAGAGGATGCAATAAAATTGCCTGCAACCGCATTTCCAACTTTGCTGCCTGCAGGAAGGCCTGCCAAGATGCTGGATAGAAGCCGAGCTTCGAGGGGTTAGCTTGTTGGTTGGCGCACCGCGCACCGCCTCCAGATTTGCTGCGTTGAACAGGTGAGGGACTTCGAGAGTGAGATCGGCTTGAACTAGGAGCGGGAGAAGGTGTTCGATCTGGCTGAGCAGAATGCCTGGGCAGAGACTGTGACGAAGACCGTCCACGAGAGGAGGGCAGTTTGCTGGAAGAAACCATAGACTGAGTTGGAGAGCGCCGACGAGGAGACAGTTTGCGAAAGGAGGAAGGACGAGGGGACTTTGAACGAGAAACAGAGAAGTGTGCAGGTGGACGCCCCGGCCGCACACGGGTCGATGCAGTTTTTTCAGATGGTACTCTGTGAGGCGCGCGTCCAGGGGCCAAGCGCCCAGAAGAGGACGAAGTGCGTACTCGTTCGAGGGAGGGGCGACGAGATCCCTAATACAACGAATTAAAAACAACAAACCCAGGAGAGGAAGAAGTGCGTACTCGTTCGAGGGAGGGGCGACGAGATCCCTAATGCAACGAATTAAAAACAACAAACCCAAAGTCACAAGAACTTACAAGGCTGGGTGAATGCTGACGAGACCTCGAGCCAGTTTCACGTGGACGGGCGGACCCTTGTTTGCGAGAAGACTGAGGCGCATATCAGTAATCGTGCATAATTACCAAAATGGAACACATGCGCGTGCTAAATGAGTCGGGGAGGGAGCTTTGCGTCGTCCATTTTTCGTTTGATGGCGTTCAAGGACATCGAAAGTGTCTGTGGCTTCATGATGAGTATCATTGCCCGAGTCTCGGCTGTCAAAATCCCCCTGGTCGGGATCCATCTGAGTATCGCCATCTTCATCGCCTTCATTGTCTTCATCGCCGCATAAAGCCATGCGGTCGACTGAAGCCCTTGAACGGACAATAAGGAATTAAAATGTGAGGGAAAGATACAAGGTACGACTTACTCCCGCGTATCCCGCAACAAACTATCTTCATCTTCGCTGGGTCGATCATTGTGATCATGTTCATCGGCGTCATTCTCTAACTCGTCATTCTCTAACTCATCACGTTCATCCAAGTCCCACATTCTATCCTTCCTCGCCTCATCTTCTACGGATTCGCCTACGGCTTTCTTGGAGCTGCGACCGATGGGCTGAGTTGCCTCCCGAGGATCCTGTTTGTCAGTGGAAGATGACTTGAATCCAAACCTATCATCAGGGCCGGCCATGCGTAGAAACGGATTACGACGTTGAGTGTTTGATTGTGAGTCGTCGTCTTCAACAGGACGAGGCAGGAAATTCGTATCAGCCTAAAAGAATATTAGTTGAGCTACTTTGAAAAGAATCACTTACCTTTTTCTTCCCTTTCTTGAGCTGCTGCGAAGGTGCCATGGGATTGACTTCTGAGTCACTTATTTCGACAGCGCCTCTTCCCTTCCGTTGCCTTGCTGGGGCCATCAAGATCTCTCCAGCTTTTTTGAGCTGTGCTACATGACCACCAACACCTCGTGTGGACCGTTCGCTTCGCCGTCGAGAATCGTCAACGTCTTCGGGTGCCGTGCTGGCGACCTTCCTCGTCCTCGAATTGCGGGGACTCAAGGACCGCGAGGGAGAAGCACGCCTGGCTTTCTTCCTAGGAGGCATGGAGTGAACTTCAAGGACGAAGTTCAAAGTTGGACTATCCCGAAATATAACAGAGGAACTTACGTAAGCTAGGAACATTTTGTACATAGTGCTACATTCAATGAAGAATATGGAGGACGAAGCACAGGTGGAAGATGAAGGAAAAATACTACGGAAATACGGAATTTAGGTAGAGGTGTAACGAAGTAATAAACGAGATAATATGAGATATCGGACTCGGATGCAGTGCGTTCTACAGATGCTACACAACAAGGGAAGCCCCGAACCAGTCAATTAGCGTTTGACAGGTGCCGTCTTTGACCGACGAGACCGACGAACAGCGACGGAAATATCAGGAGGCAATGGAGCGATGGTTGATTCCGGCGCAGATGGAGGTGCAGGAGGACGCGATAGAGCGATGGTTGGTTCTGGTGTAGATAGAGGTGCTGGAAGTGCAGGAGGAGGTATCTGAGAAAGTTGCTGACTGATCATGCTTAAGCCCCGCGTTAGAATATCGCATATTGTATCGTGAGACATGGCAGTTGACTGAGAACTTGCGAGAGAAATTGCGCAACGCCACTCTTCAAGGAGGGGCGGCAGAGGATAAAGTACGGGGTGATTAAGGGTGGGTCAGCCAGACCATTGATGAATTCCCGCTTCCAAATCTGCTGTCGCGAGACCATCTTGGGTCATGTTTTCATAGGAGACCGCCACCTCCGAACGGCGTCCCGTCGCAAAGCTTCTGGACTGGGTTGGGGGGGCCAGTACGCCCTTCGGTCCTAGATATATCATGGTAAACTCGAGCAGGATGTAAAAAAGCGACTCGAGATCGTCGCAGGGCATATGTTGGACCAAATGGCCATCTCCCATTAGGCGGAGAACGCGAAAAGATATGTAGGGTACAGTTCCCTGTAAACCATGAGGTTAACACAAGCAGAAATAAGTGCAACGTTGTAACTCACAGTACCGCGTGGACTCGGATCTGCTTTCCCATCATCATTGAGAAACTTTGCATGGTCAAAGTCAATAAAATAGCCTTTTCCTTGGTAAATAATAGCATTATTAGGGCTGAGATCTCCGTGAAGGACACGTCGGCCCACCATTGCCTTGTGGGCTACAATGCATGGTGATTACAGAGGACTTCAGTGATTGCAAAAAGGACTCACCAACACAAGATCACGAAAAACCCCGATTAACTCGGGGTACATCGTTGAAGTGAGTCAATGGCACCCCGCAGGGTGTCAAGAGAATACGCCGATGGATTTTTGTCTCGAATTTGAATGTCGAGCAATGACTACGAATGCGTGAAGTGGAGTCGGGCTTCCCATCATAAAGTACGTCCCAATATTTCTTGAGTTGAACAACGTTCGGGATGCCTTCGACCGCTTTGAGAAGTTGTATCTCGACGTCTTTGACATCCTCGTTGACCCAACAATCTTGAGTGCGTACTCCTGATTAAACTGATCTCGAACGCGATAGCAGACGGTTCCCGCGCTTGAACAGACCGCGGCTCTTCCATAGTATATCCATAATCCAGTATACATTCTCATCGTTGTCGTAAACCCAGCCTATTGCCCCAGGAAGCATGGCATCAAAGCCATTCGGTAAATCAGCGTGAGTTGGAATGGTGTTACAAGAGTTTGCAGATATGGATTGTTGGATCAAAGCCGAGGGAAGAGCGATTTCCTAAAGTGACGGTAATTCAACACGTCGACAAAACGTTCAGGGGATGTAACGATCGGGAGTGGTTTTGAGATCACCATGCCGGAGCGATCCATATAATGGGCACGAAGTTTGAACTTGGAGATACTAAAAAGTAGGATGAAACGACGCCATGGTTGCTCCCAGCATCATCAGATAGCCCTTGGTAGCAACCCCCCAAGAACAAAGGTATTTTGCGATCAACAGAGAGGTCAGATTGGGTAATCTCAACTCCTGTGAGGACATCTTTCCAGGACTTTTGCGAGAAGCCGAGCTTTCTGAGCCGGTAATCCAGGAGGACGAGATCAGGCTTCCGTGAATCGGTAGCGTCTGGCATGGAAGTGGTGGCGAACTCTGAAGACCAGTACCGGAGATCTGTTATTTCGGTGAAGGGCAAAATGTGCGAGCGCTGGATTCCCGAGCGTTGCGATGACGAGTGCTGTGGATCCATCAACATTGCGCTCTTGGACTTGCTCCTTGAGCAGTTCGCGCATGTGATAAGTATATCGCCCGGAAAAGACGCTCCCAATTCTTTTCCTCCGTTTCTCCTACAGGCTTAGCTCTTTTCGTTCCAGCCTTGACGAAATCCTGCTGCCCCAAGCTGCCCTCCGTCTCTAGCATGGAATCCCCTTCAAGTTCTATGGTCTGTAATCAGTCTGCGACTCAGTCTGAGGCCGCCTGAAACGGGTACGCCTAACTGCAACCTTGCGTTTACTTCGGAAAGCATTTTTGAGTCGCCATTCCTTGTCAAAAACGGGAGCCCCATGTATCTGAGTTTGGCTTCCCGGTACTTGTTTGATGTAAGTGATCCTCTTGATTTCCGATTTGTTGAGATTTGAAAGAGGAATGAGGAATTTAAGGATGGAGGTCTTAGGCTTCAGGTCCTCCTCCCACAGAACCCGGGGGGTCTTGGTCTTGCAGGCCCAACTCACTCTTCATGAGTATATCCATTTCGTCCTTCGTGCGGCGTACGGGATGGATAGTGACGGTTGCTGACAGCCGCTAGGAGATAGTTGGCAAAAGATGTTGACATGGGGGGCAATTCGTGTCCTATTGTCCCTGGCGGCGTGGCGCTCTTGTTCTTTCAGTAAGTCGTGCAGAAATCAATCAATTTCATAATATTAAAATCGCGGGTAGTGCATTTACCCGGTTTGTACCGTAGCGTTCATTAGGATGCGACAAAAGCGTTTATTTTCAAAGTGTCTTTAACTAAGTGTCCGTTTTGAAACAGTACATAGTAATGATATCCAAAGCTAGCTAGCTATCGGGGGTAGTAGCATTGTGAGTGCATAATAAAAGTCCTTATCAAAATACTTGTTCAAAAAAAACTCTTGGGAATAATGTGGTAGACGTAGCTGAAGTCAATCGTACATCCGCCGCATCCCCCAGACGAGGGATGATACTAATAAATGCACGGAGTTGGCGAAGAGGAATGATACTACAGATAGGGGTACCATCTGCATGCTTTGCACGCTTCAACACATGCAATCCCAGTGGCAGGATCGCAGGGGCCAATGTTCAGACGCCGCACGTAACAAAGGTACTGATCTCGCCAAGCGATACGAGAACCTCGACGATGAATTGGTCGCATTATGAGGCATAATTCGCAGATAACGTGGCTTTGGGAAGTGCGTTGATTATATACATTGACATATGATGAAAAAGGACTCACCTGATAGACCTGATTTAGGCCATTCATATGCGGGTATCAACATTGACGAGGATGGCGTCCCGTCGACCTTTTGGCCACCCAGGGCCAGGAGGAGAGGCATGGATAGTTTGAGCCGGCAACACAATATCGGGATTATGGAAAGATTTGAGCTGGAGGCGAACCGTATTCCATAATTGAACGCGGTCAAATGGAAGGATTGGTGGACGATCGATAGACGGTCTCTGTCTTGGACCCCCCCACCCCATGAACTATTCCTCTCTCTCGCGCGTCATGCTGTAAGAAGCTCGAAAGCGCAACATGCAGATCCGGTAAGTTGAAGTCAGTACTGACATCATCAAGTTTGACTCCCGAGCGAGATGGACTGAAGTTGAGGTGGATGGCAGTGTTTTCAGCAATAAACGTTCGATGAGGGATACTGGAATCGCATCTTGCAGTAGCCATTTGCCTGGCTTTGCGGAAATAATCGGTCGCAACACGAGTGTGGTTCATCTCCTCGAGCAGTGCCGTTCGCGGATCGTTCGTTTCCTGTTCATCTCCATCGTCCAGGTCGTCCTCTTCAAGAATGTCTTCGGCCCTAAAATTGGGATCATGGGATGCGGGATGGTTCTTGAGCGATGTGGCAATTGCGAAACGTCGCAACTTCTCCTCCCGATCAAGATGACGACAGATCTGTGGGTCATAATCATTGTTATTCGTTTGCCGTGCAGGTTCCTTGATTTCAGAAATGTGTGCATGCTCGGTAGCGTCTGCAGACCACTGTATGAGGGCGCCGACTTTGCGCGTGCTGGAAGTGATGCTCTGTAGGAGCTCAAGCTTAGGAATATACCAATTTTCAATAGGCCTCTTTGTCCCCATCCGTGCGCCTAAGGTCAAGATAACATCTTTGTGTTCGTGAAAAGTCGACAAAGATCGGTCGATACACGCCAAGAGATTGTCATCGGGTGCAGGACACTGCGCTAGGTAACGAAGATCCATGAGCGCACGGATCGCGATGACAAAACGACGAGGGGCTGCACCGGATATTAGGCCAACGATATAGCGCTGGAATATCACGATGGCCCCTACCTGTAACTTGTTTCAGTTTAGATATTCCGCCAGAAAAGTGGCGATAACCAGTAGTCGGCTGTAATATCGAGAATCGAAAATCTAGTTCCTGAGCTCCAACGACCACGATACACCACTGAAGATCGTGGTCGTAAAATTCTTTGTGCCAGTGGTGCAATGATTCTGGCGTCAGAAAAATGGAGGGATCTGCAAGCGGCCAATCCATCCAGAATGGTGCATGGACGCCGTTCAGCCGCGAGTCAGCACAAGCCTCAAAATAAGCCTCCAGGTCATCAGGATTGACCGTAATACCAGCGAGCTGTCCAAGAGTGATGGAGCGCGTACGAGCAGGGTGCCGGAAATTATCCCCAAACTGCAAATACGAGGCCATGGTGAAAGGAGAGGTCTTTCCGCGCACACATGCAAGCATGGCCGCCTCTGGGGTATCAACAATGTATGCTGCGAGAGGGGTAAAGCAATGGCGGACGTTTCCTACCGGATCGGACATCATAATCCTGACTTCAGCAGCTTTCATCAATGGCTTCAGAACGATCGAAAGGCATTCATGGACGAGACGGTCTTCAAGCATGCCCCGCATTCGTTGATTGGGATGTAGATACTTTGGAATTGGAAGGAGAGCCGTGAGCAGGAAAGCCTTAGACGAGAGTTTTGTGCGGGTACACATGCGGATATTGGCGAGGCCTAGAAGAAGAGGGTGGGCAACCCTGGCACCAGTCATGGTGGTGATGTTGGTTTTGTCAGATGAAAGAACGGTGCCGAGAACTGTAGCACCTCTGGGAAGTCGTGTCTGCAGGATATATGGTGAGATGACGCAAAATTCGGCAGAATTAGTACTTACTTGCATTTCCCAAGCGGAATCTCCTGTTAACCATTCCGAATATACACGCAAAAGCCGCTCTGCTGTTTTGTAAACGCGGCGAGGGATGAAATCAAGCTTGTCGTGAAACAATGGATTGCTGAAAAGGCTCTCCAAGCATTCCACGGGGTCCCTCCAAAAGAGTCGGATTGGAGACTTGGTAGGATGGATGGAGGAGATAGTCTGGCATTTCCAACTTGGTCCGCTAGGGAGCATTTCAGCACGGCTTCGTAGTTCTTTGGCGTTTTTGAACGAAAGATGCAATCTTTGGATCTGAAAACAAGTTGCGGTTGATGTATCAATGCTCCCATCGTGAGGGTGCAAAGAATACGCACCATTGAAAGCTTCAAAAATTCATCTATTGCTGCCATGCTGAGGGACGAGCGCAGGAGATAATCGGCAATTTCCCACTCTTCTTTGGATGCGAACGGATAGTAGAGGTTGTCTACCCTGCATTCTGCGTATTCATCGGCGTCAAATAAATCCAGGAAGGTCGAGCCGTCTTGGGAGTAACAGGCCCCCGCGCCATCATACTCTTCCTCCAGCGATTCCTCAAACATTCTGAATTCATCGTCGATGTTATCGTGCCAGTGATCCCCATCGTAAACTTCCGGGATGCTGTTGGTATCATCCCCTGCGCGACGCTGGGGAGGAACGACTTCGGTGAACTGCAAAATATCAACAATGTCACGCATATGACTATGACACGAGGATCGAGACTGGCTCAGGTGTCGAGCGACGCTGCTCTCCTTCGTAAATGTTCTCCCACACTTTGGGCATGTTGGTGCTGACATTGAAGATATTAAAATATTCACACGATCTTTGTTGATCTCACCCACCTGTTATGATGTCTCATACTCGCACTGCAGCCTCTAATCCCCGAGCATTCCACAATACTACATCCCCTTCTCCAAGTATCAGAGGACATTCGCATGAGCCACGCAACCAAAGACCTCTTCACACCACGACTCCATCGGCGTTTTATTGGCCTGACTTTGGTGAAGCATTATCAATAAAGGAGGAGAAATTACCTACCGCGCTGCACCTTGTGAGCACCTTACTTGCTTTTACTTGCCAGGACTCACCTTATGCAGCAAGATGATTATACCCAATCGGACGGAGAACTCGAAGGCGATGAACACTCTGATCTTGCGCTTGAGGCTGCTAAAGCTGAACGAAAGGTGTACGAGGCTAAGAAGCACCTGGCCGACTGCATTTTGGCACACCAATCGGTGATTCTTGACATCTGGCGTCAGCGCGTCCAGGCCGCGAATTCTGATTTGTTGACGGCGGAGCTCAATGTTGGACGCCTCCATACAGAGCGGAAGAAAATAAGTATCTCAATGTCCATGACTCGGGGTCACTCAGATGGTACAACAGTGAGTGTTCGTCCTCAATTTTGTTATGTGTGACTTTTGAAAGTATGTCTACAGACAGTCGGTACCCTCGTCCTCATACTAAACTCACGCATTTGCAGCTGGTGTTAATACTGGGCTCGCATTCACACCATCTTTCCTCGAGTTGGGCCCACTGAAGTTAACATCATCGAGACGGGGGCAGAACATATGTGGAGCTATTATTTTCGACCTTCGCAAAGTACCTATAGCTCTATTTATGATGTAATTACTTTGTTGCCTTGTAGTTATTGTGTCGCTTTGTGGAACCTTGTGGAACCTTGTAAAACCTGTAGTACTGTACCCATGTACCGTCTATGGACTTGTATGGCTTTGTATTGACGTGTTGTTTCTGTCACCAAATTTGTAGTTTGCTGATGTTGGCCTGTCAGACGGCGAGGGTACTGAGAGGTTATGGTCGAGATTTGTTAAGCTGATTGGAATACAACGTTCATCCTCAGTAAGTGCCTACTCCGCTTTGACGAAGATTCTTCAAACACACACACACACAGAGGCAAAGGCGCCTTTGGTTGATAGATAGGCAAGCGGCTGCCATTGGTAAGGAGATGCAAGTAGATCTCGGAGATTGGATCAAACATCGACTCAAACGTGGAGTTAACAACCAAGGATCTGCAGCGAAGGAAGCTCTAAGGAAATGTGGGATCACCGCTGAGGATCTGCAGGCGCAGTGGGCGGATCAGAAGAAGTCCCAACTCTCCATTCGCGCCCGTACGTCAGTTTAGCTTTCCTCGTTCGAAGATGAAACTTACGTCACGCATTGTGAACTACAGATGCTCCTGCCCGGCTCAAAAAGGAACTCGACGTGGTGCTTGCTCTACAGGCAGATCTCGATGCTTCAGATAGGGCTTTGCAAGCCACACGTTCTGTGGTCGAAAAGGGCTCGGTCAGCGAAGAGACATTGGATGCTATAACAAGCCTTGAGCGCAGCCACGAACGTCTAATGACCAAGGTTGAAGTACTGTATTCGTCACTCAATGTTCATGACAGGTTTCCAGAGCTCCAAGATGTGGACTTAGATTTCGTTCGGACACTCCTGATGGCCCGCGACCTCAAAATCAATATTCGGAAGAGAGCTATAGGAAGCTTTTTTGAGTGGGACAAACTTGATCGCGCCGTCGGTGGTGCAAATCAGGCCCTCGGTGAAGCATTTTCTTCCAATTTCGGATCATCAAAACTGACTTGTTATCTCGCAAGGCACGAAGCTTCATCAACAAACTCGTAAGGCAATCGCAAAGCGCCAGCCAGCGTTAATGACTGCAATTCGCAAATTCAACTCATATTGTGAGCGTCTGGAGAGCCTCTACGATCCATCCTGGAGCATCCCACTTCCTACTCCTCTTCCTACCAAGCTTGCGGACCTTCGAAATGACCAAACATTGATGGAGGATGTTTGGATCACCCCGTCAGTAGGCGACGTTCCTCGTTGGATGGAAGATCCGGATGTCAGAGATGGGATACGAGCGTTGTTGAAATGGGAACGGTGTCAGGAAGAACAGCGCCGCCTTGGGCTCGAGGCTGACAATCTTTGCCGATGGTTTGGAGATGAACTTGCGGCTCTTGAGCTCGCTCTGCGCTTGCCTACAAGTAAGTCATTTCGCACGTCGATGATCAGTGCTAATTTAACAAGACCGAACATTCATGTTCACAATTCAGCAACGGCGCGATCATGTCCTTCTACTACAGACTAGATGGGTTACTCCATTGGTGTCTTCCACTCGTTTCAATGGCAGTGGCAACGCAGCACTTAAGCTCGCCACTTCTCTTGCTGGGAGCCATGGATCATCAACCACTGCTGCATACTCGCTCATACCGACCTCCCTCACACTTATAGATCCCTCCCCCCGAAGAAGACATCGTCGAGGAATCTGTTCCACGCACATTTGAAGAAGGCCCTGAACAAGTGGCGCTCTCAGATGTTTTACAAGACGGTACCATTAGTGATGAGGACGACGAGGACGACGATGAAGATAAGTGCATGGGAGAACCTGAATATGTCATAACATGGCAACTCCCAGAGGTACGTTTCAATATCTCATATAGAGAGTCATACTTATCCTACCTCATAGAACCTTCAAAATGATCACTTCAGAATTCCTAGCCCCGAGGAGATCCCCATCAAACGTACGAAGGACATCTCCTGAACCCGCGTGCGACCAGCGCAAGACGGCTTCCCTCATCAAGTATTTGAGTCTAGGGATGTCTCCATGCTCGCACAGCCTACAGCCCGACTCAATGACACATGTATCAATGGTGTCGCTGCATTGCTCTACTCCGAGATATCAACTACCTGTCATGTACGTCCTTGTGCCATTCTCTCCACGCACGATCTCCCTCGGATTCGATATAACGCGTCCGATGATATACTATGGCGGAATATGTCATGGACGTCATATTGGGAGAAAGACCTGTGGCTTCTACCTATCCATCGGCCGTCTCCTGTTGGACATTGGGTATTTTGTGCAGTCTACACGTCGACAAAGGAACTGCACCTCTTTGACAGTCTCGCAGATAGACAACCATGGAAGAATGAAGTCAAGGTCAGTATTACTTTCAATCACACTATCTCGATTTCACGATGATGATTATAGGATATCATGAAACTTATCGCCCGGTTATCGTCTATTGCCCACGATCGTCGTGGCTCAGATCTTATTGACATCAAAGGCTGGGTAGCTCGCCCGCTAGTAGTCCAGCCATTGCAGACAAATGGCTATGACTGTGGGCTGTGGGTGCTCGCAGCGATTGCAGCGGTGTTACGAGGAGCGCATCGTACGGGCATGTGCGAGGACGACATGATAGCTTTCAGACATTACATACGCACACTTGTACTTAGTTTGTCATTTGAGTCGGTCTCCATGGCCTTGTGTGATTTCTCGGCAGATTTGATTGTAATTAAAATTGGATATGCTACAAGGACATGCATAGTATGGTACAACGACAAACTAATGTTCTACTCAATACTCTGGTGACTGACCGGCCATCTCAAGTTCATCCACGGCATCTCCAGTGGCTTCCGTCGCTGTTGAATTCTGGGTAAGGCAGGCTATACCCGGAATGAGCTCTCTGGCGTCGACTCCTCTAACAATTGGGGCCGGGGGAGGCGTCTGCGTCATCTTGAGTCGACGAGAAGGGCCGGGAGAAGCCTCCTTGAAACGACGAGAAGGGCCGGCAGCAGTCATCTCAAGGAGACGACTAGAAGGGCCAGGACGAGGACACGAAGGGACGGGGCGTGTCTCCTTGAGATGACTAGCTGGGCCAGGATGAGGACGCGATGGGGCGGGGTGAGACTCCTTGAGATGACTAGTCGGTCCAGGACGATGACGCGAAGGAGTGGGAGAAGGGGTGGGAGAAGGGGTGGGAGAAGGGGCGGGGGATGATTCGTCTGGTGAGAGTCGCCTAGGGCCCTTCCGATCAATGCGACCATTGACAAACAAGCGACGTCCGAACGCGTGGGGTGAATGAGGTCCAGGAGCCTCGCCATAGATGACAGGGTCGCGAGACGCCAAGAGCCTACGGGGATAATCTTTGGCGTGGAAGCGTTTGAGGGTCAACGAGCCATCTTTCAGAGCATCTGAAAGCACACCACGCTCACGAAGGGTTAGGTCGTTGATACCTTTGCTCTTGTGGTTCGTGTTGCGAAGTTCACCAGGCATGAGTGCGTCTTCTGGGTAGTTGTAGAGTACCGAGCCATTTTTCCCTAGGAAGGTGGGCAGGGTCTTCCAAGGGAAGTTCAACCCCTGCCCACTGAGGTTTCCTGTAAAATCCACGATCAGACATTCTACTGAACGTTTGACGGCAAGACTTACCACAAAGTGCGGTTAAACCGCCCATGATGCACGGTAACCCATCCAGCAGCCTCCAACTCTCTGAATCATAGCGTTTCCGCCTCTCTACCCATTCCTCTAACACTTCCTCCGCAGATAAGTCATGCTTGGATGCGATGCGGTTGAGTTGAATTTCGAGTCTTGCGAGGTCGGCATCCATCGACAAGGACACCTTGGACGACACCTTGGATTGGTGAGACTTGGTGGGTTTTGACAAGGACACCTTCGACTTGGTGAGTGGGTAAAGATAAGTAAGAATCCCATCGATAACAGAGGATTAGATCGATAACGGAGTGTGAGATCAATAGACGCCGGCGTTGGTGTTGGGTGAATTGGTTCCCACGTGAGAACATCCGTCAGTGTTCTGGCCGAAGTCTAGGTGCCACTCGGCAGGCTCGGCAATTTCAAGCGGAGTCAGGCACTCATTGCGACCAATTCATTCAATATTCCCGCCCGTCACTCGCCCGCCCTCCACGGAGTCCACGCCCTCCATAGGAATATTAATGCTGCAACATCCTACTTGTCTCTTCTGTCCCACTCACTTTGCATGCGGCTGTTGAAGACAACGTTGACACCACACAGCTGCTCTAGAATTCGGTGAGCATCTGGAGCGCATTTGAACTCACAGCTCTCCGTGTGCACATACTCTGCCCGTTGGAATCACGGTACGTCCTTGCGTCTTTTTGCGTCTGACTGGTGATCTGCACTTCGAACCACGCAGCTACTTAATCTCGGACAGCTGGTTAGGCTCTGGCGATGCGCTTCCCTAACGGCCAGCCTCTACAATACCATATGTGAGTTGTCATCACGGCATTCTTAACTTCTGCTTTTGAACAGTGGATCTCTTCATCAAACTATATTAATATGGAGGGCTGCCTCCGCTCATCTTCTCAACCACACCACATTTCAAGATCATCTCAGTATGTTTTTTTCTTCTCCTCGCGCTCTATGCTTACTATCCAACCTCTTGTCACAAAAGATGGACGTCAATCAGGCCGAGTTCCTGCGTTCAAAAATTCCGATGTTCCGAAGACATCAACCTTGGGACAGCCGCACCGACCTTCTTATCGATGAAATATTTGATGAGTTCGATGAAAGGTGGCCATTGTGCGACAAAGTACTGCCCGACTTTGATGTCGAAAAGGACGCACCTATCACCAACTGGCAACTATGGGAAGTTCGTCAGGCATATGACAAATTCCGTGTTGTGAGTACCTAGAATTTCACTTAGTTATCGATGTGCTGACCGTCCGGTTTGTAGGAGATCAAGTGTTTTTTATTGTGGGAAACACGCTGGTTGCTGAGGCGTGAGTTGCGGGAGAGTGGTGTAAGGCCACGGGATTACTGGACTTATTGGGGAGTAGGACGCGCATCGGACTGGGCTTACTGGGGGGTCAGACCATGATCTGTAGAACAGTACATAAAAAAAGACTTTGCTTATGCTCAATTCTTTTCACTGCAATTGTGACGCTTGAACTGTATATACTAAACGCGTCCTACATATCACGGTGAGTTGTTCTTCAAGTTGCATATCATGGCTATCAACCCTTTCAGAACTCAATCATGAACATCTTCAGATCCTCTGGCGATGTTTCTGCCTAATGGCGATCTCTGGACCATATTAATAAGTGAACTGATCACGGCGTTCTTGACTTCTGTGTTCAAACAGCGGATCCCTTCATTAAGCCTTATGAAGATGGAGGGAGGTCGCCATCAATCTATCTCCTGCCTCCGCTCATCTTCTAAGATCATCTCGGTATGTTGATTCAAGTTTTTTTTTCTCCTCACACTCTTGGCTTACTATCCAACCTTTTGCCAGGAAAAAAAACGTCTGCAACCTCGTTCAAATCTTGCATTTGAATCGTCTTCGTAAGGTAAAGTCTCAATGATTAGAATTATACAATCGCTAACACATCCCTAGCTATGACTCAAAAAAATTCAGCAGATTTACAAAAATCTCCTCCTCCTGAATACGTTCCCGCTGAGCCTCACATGGCTGACAGAGAACGAGGATTTCCTGAGGAGCAAGTTGGCGGGGGAAGGCGTCAGCTGACTCCCGTCATTGAAACTCCAACAAAACTCCGGACCCACATCAAGGCTACCAACCGCGATGGAGGCTTGGTCAAGGAGGCATCGGTGCGTCGGGCAAGGCTTGTCGAGCCAACCTCAGAGGACTCGGAGTCCTTGCTCGCTCTCCCCCCGCCAACGTTCAGTGCCACCTCAGCCTCTTGTCGAGCCAACCTCAGAGTTCTTACTCACTGGCCCCCGCCAACGCTCAGTCCCATTTCAGCCTGTTCCCCGACAACGTTCAGTCCCATTTCAACCCGCTGTTCCCTGACAGCCTACACCCCCTGGTCAGGCTCAGCCTGTTAATGATTTATTCTACGACACTCCTCAGATCATCCCTTCCCGCTCGCACGAGCCTCCACACGAGCCTCCACAGCCGAACTTATTCGCTACACCTGCCTTTGTGCAGGAGGAGTACAACTTCCGTGGTATCGACTTCAGTGTTTTGGATGGGAATGTTGACGGGGATCCCATAGCTGGACCGTCGACAATGCTGCCTGCAGTCCCTCACACACGGATCATCCCTCCGACGCCCACTGTTGGGGACTGGGATATGCCTCATCCTGATTTCATTCCCACGGACTTAGATTTTGGGTCCAACATGGCCATGGACGTGGACGATCAAGGCGATGTCCCTACAGTGAAAGGTCGAAGGCAGGGGGCGGCAAATGCCTTACTCCAAGAGGGCTTCATGAGGCTCGAAACTGTTATTCGCGAGGTCAGCCACAACACCTCTATTCCCACACATCAAGTCATCGCTTTATGGCACAAGAGCAACGGGCGTTCCTTCAACAACGTCAACCACTGGAATGCTTACAGCAGCTACTTCAAGGCAAATCCCCAGCAGGAGCTGAAAAGACTCGGCGACAAGGCTCCCGAGGGTCCCGGGACGCCAAGTGAATGTTTATCAATTTTGTTTGATGCCTTCTTTCTAATTTAATGAATTTTAAGGTGCAACCGTGCGTCGCAATTGTTACGAGCTTTTCAAACACAATATCCGGACTCCTGGCAAACGATCCTCGAGTATCATGAGGAGGCCACGGTCCTCATGGGCGCGCCTCAGACAGTTGCCATGCGGGCTCAGGAGTTTCATAAGTTTGGCAAGAAGGTCTCGGCTATGGTACACCCACTTCTTTGATTTCAAAATGTTGCGTTTCTGACATCGCACAGATGAATATCGCTGCTGCTCGTTTCAGGTTTGAGGGTGCACTGGTAACATGTGGAAAGGTTGTCAATCAGGACGGTTCTCTGGATCTGGCCCATACGACGCCTGGAGCTGCAGGGGTAGGTGTATTTTTTGCACTATGAGGCCCAGGGGATGATCTGACGAGCCTCTTGTAGTTTTGGCTGACGCGTTGCAAAGCCAATGATGATACCATCATTGGCCATCTCAAAGCCCAAGTATAGTAAGCATGGATGTATTTCATTCGGAATCTATACTAAGCGTTGATACAAGTAATCTAACATCTCTGGGTGTTGTTGACGAGGCCTTCAAGGACGAAGCTGAGATCATCCAACGCAACCAGTCCGAAGCGCCGATAATCGAAGAGACGACGAAAGAGTGCCTGGATATTTCAAAGAACGGAATCCCATGGATCAAGCAAGAGTTAGGTCGACAAATCGGTATGTCTGAGTACATGTGGTTGTTTTTTTGTCCGCTGACGGTAAACAATAGAGAAACTCGGCGGCAAACTATCGTCCAAGAGGAACTTTCCATGGAAGACTCTTCCTGCGGAGCTCATCCGTCTCGGGATGATCATCAGAGGATATCCAGAGGATGTGTTGCTCCCTGGCGATTTTCATACGACCTCCAACAAAGGAATCGCGAATTTGACTCTGAAGGAGACTGGGATTTTGATCGCGGCCTTGAAGGCAGGCTCGATGCAGGTCAAAAAGGTTTCCGAGGCTACGCAAGGTATGTTTTAATCTAAGTTATTATGTACATGCTTATAGCGGATCCTTCTTTATAGCTCTACTCCTCACCTCCGAGATGCCAGTACTAGAAGGAGCACCTCCCGCAGAAGATTCCGCTCATAGAGGAGCGCGATGTCTTTTTGCAAACGGCCAATCGGACCGCCTGGGACTTCCCCGTGCAAAGCCAAGTGCGGCTGCTACCAGAATGAAAAAGGCGCCAATGAAATCACACAAATCTGCCATAACTCTCTCTGACGACAACGACTCTGATGATGACGGTTCTGTTCGACCCGTTCTTAAACCTCCCCCGTCGCGTGAATTCAAGGTGGTGAGGCCCCCAAAGAGCCAGAAGAAGGACGAGAAGGACGAGAAGAAGATCGTCAAGAAGATCGTCAAGAAGGAAGTCATTTCGCTTGTGTCTAGTGAGGTCAGCGATGCTCGCTCTGGCTCTGAGAAGCCCGAAGATGACGACAAAGCCAAGAGCGACTCGGACTATGAAGACGACTCTCCCGCATCTAAGAAACGAAAGGCAAAGTCAGAGACTACTTTGCGAGCATCGAAGAAAAGGGCTTCGCCTGCTGAGCCTCCTTTGCCGAAGGCAGGAAATCCGAAGAGCATGAAGGGGAAAGGCAAAGCACGCGCTGAGAAGAGTAAACGACCTTCCACTGTCGAGTCCTCAGACAATGAGGAGGCTCCGAATGTAATCGCGCGAGGTGAGTTTTTGTGTTTGTTGTGAGCTACAATGGTACTTACCCATGCTACACAGCGATAGAACAACCTGCTAAACGCCTGCGCGATGGCCCCAAAGTTCAAGGTAATTGTTGTGCATTAATCAATGTCATACCTATGAATTGACGATGTGATTAGAGGTCCCAAAGGCCAGCGCGGAACCGAATGACGCTGAGGGCACTACCAGAGGCTCTGAAGAGGCACCCGCGAGCACTGAGCCTGTTGCTGCGGCAGGTCATGTCGATAGTGAACGGAATGACGCTGATGGCACTGCCAGAGGCTCTGCAGAGGCTCCCGCGAGGACCGAGCCTGCTGCTACTGCTGGTCATGCCGATAGTGTGCCCGCGCGCTCATTGCCACCCTTGTCCCCCTTGCAAATTCGTCAGCAAATACCTTCCCTCCCAGAGAATTACATTCAGACCGAGCCAGCTACTCGTGTGGTGGCAAGCAACACTTTGTGCACAGACCCCGTCCACACAGATCCTACAACTCGCGCAGCAAGCCAGGACAACACCATGCATACAGACCCCATTCGTTCAGACCGTCCTCCATCTCTGCAGCCTGACCTCACGCCAACGTTGGCATCTAATCACGGGCGCAGTGAACCTGCTATGGAAATCCCGCATGATCAAGAGGTCAGACCAATGTATGACCCACGTCCAAGAGGTCCATTACCGCCGCGTTATGGTCCAGGCTTCACTCGGTACCCCCAGTCCGACTATTACCATGATCCTCGTGCTATGCACCGCGCTCCACAACTTCCTCATGGCCCTCAGCCTCATCCTCATCAGCATCAGCCCACTCATGGCCCGCCTCGTCAACCCTCTCATGGCCCTCAACCTCAGTATCACAACGGCGGGTATCATGATGCCCCATACCACGACTCTCGAGATGGATATGATGGATATGTCGACAGTTATTGGCACCCTCCAAGCAGTGCATATTTTGGTCCGGGAGGGAGATATCAGCATGGATATGGGCGCGAGTATCCCAACGAGTATCCTGAGGACCTGGAGGATGGAGGACGAGCTCCTTAGACTCACAGAACTCGATTTATCTCAGCCGCAATTGACTGCGTCCCTCCCCCTTGCATATATTGAGTATCATCATCTAACTACACCGCGAGCCTTTTCGTCTGACCTTTCTGCCTGTTGGTGTCGTTACGAGTCCGTTTGTATCTACTATATATTGATCAATGCATGTGTCTGAATGTCTGAATCACGCTCGAACAAGGAGGATGAACTGGAAAAATAAAATCAATTCGCCAGAAGTATCATGGGAGCCTCTAGAGGAGCCTCTAGAGGAGTATAAAAACATCCACCGTCACCTCGCTGACATCGAAAACAACATACGGAGATGGTGATCATCAGATGGTGATACCATCTGGAGAGGTTGTTTGTAGAGGGTCGAGACCATCTGGAGAGGTTATTTGAAGAGGCTCGAGAGCAAACATCGAGGAGATGTCAAACCCAACCTCCCCAAACATCCCCAAATATCAAGTAGCGATGCTCGCGAGGGAGAGGTGCAAGATGACCGGAAATTAAGGGGAGGACCTCAGTCAGAGATGATGTCTTACAGACTACTTGTATTCAACATAAGAATAGGGTCTGACAGTACGTGGGAACATCTTGAAAGTGCTGCCAAGGGTGGAGTAGTGCTGCCGCAGTTCAGTCCCGAACCTAGGTTCGAACCTGAACTTTTGCGAACGGAACCACCGTTCGGTCAGTAGTTCGACATACGATACAGGACCGAACCTTACATAGGTTCTTCGTTCGGGTGGTCTCGGATGGACAGTCGGACCCGTTCGGACGAGTCTGAACCAGTCCGAACCCATCATTAGAGTTGCAGGTTTGTTGCTTCTGTTCTGCGACTCCTCAGGTTCGTTGAAAGATGCTCACTGTTGACATATCAGTAAGTTTACCGGTGAAATTATCACTGGTGCAATCATCACTGGTGCAATCATCACCGGCACTATCATCACCGATGCAATTGATCAGAGTGGATATTCATATCTCATTCTGGTCTCACACAGAACATCAGCAAAGGATAAAAGGGTGGGGTGCGTCCAAGGTTAGCTCATTCATCAAAACATGTCGAACTCTGCAGTTAATGCTAATGGTGTTTTGAAGGATGTGTCCGAAATCAAATGGTATCATGATCCTGACGATGACATGCCCATCTCGCCCCAGTCCTGAACACATTCTCATTTTGACGACACTCTTACTTTCATCATGCAGCCCTCGACCCTAACTACAAAGTTGCCTACGCTAAGGCAAAATGGGCGTCTCAAGACTTTGCTGATGGAGTGAAACGGCTCGAAGATGTGGTAAGTCCATGGGTATCTCAATAAATTGTCTGCGCACTAACTTAGTATCTAGTTTGATCAGTATTATCGTGCCCCTCCTTCATCTGCTGCGACGACACATTCTGCTACACCATCCCTCTCACGCCAAGGTTCCTACGGCCAGAGCTGGATGCGCGATGCAATCAAAGCTCGTGTCTCACATGACGCAGCTCGTCAAAGGCCTCGTCGGGAATTGGAGGACTACTTAGCTGCACCACTGGAGGATGTTGAGAATGTAGTCGCGTGGTGGGGTGTAAGCTCATATCCTTAATATTCCGTGTAACTTGAAGCTGACAATTATTTTTTTAAAGCATCACTCGGTTCAGTATCCCACTGTTGCTCGCATTGCAAAAGATTACCTCGCTATTCAGGGGTCTGCGGTAGCATCTGAACGGGCATTCTCAAGTGGCGGCATCACCGGCACCACACGTCGCAACTGCTTGCTTCCAGAGACATTCGAGGCACTTCAACTGTTAAAAAGTGCATACCATCAAGGCCATGTATCAGCAATGGTGCAGGCTGAGCTTGTTGCTCCTCAAATTTTTATTGTTGAATAGTCTAGCCTACAATTGTTCGTACTTGGAAAATTTTGCTAATTTCATGTTGCGTTCGGCGGTTCGAACTGGTTCGAACTCGAACCCGACCATTGTGAAACCGTTTGAAGTGGTCCGGCCCAGAGTCCACCCTACCTTTGTGAACTTGACCGAGGTTCAGTTCTCGGTCCTCAGTTATCTTGAAAAAACCAGACGGAACTGAACTTCGGCAGCACTAAGTGAGAGGGTATTGAATAGGTTAAGATGCTTTGTGTTGTCTTTATAAAAATAATAGGAAACGATCCGTAAGGATTGGAGTTGGGTGTGCGTGAATGGCTCCATGGCCTCCATGTCGGTAAAAAATGTAGTTATCGTCAAGGAGGAGAGGTTGAGGCATAAACGGAGCAATTTGAGGATTGCACTTGGTTCGTCTAGGTCGATCTGGATATTTGTGAGACTGGGCCCAGGCGGGATTGAAGGTAGATGCGTATTCCATGTTGAAGAACAGCCCTGTTACCGTGAGACTGCGCAGAGTCCATGGCGGTTGCGAGATAGATTGGCCGACACAAGACCCAGAATTAAAATGCAATGATATGGTCAGCTCCTCAAGTGCGAGGAATTCTGATATCATAACCTCAGGTTGGAGGCCGTGGTGGTAAAAACCAAGAGACAGAGACAAGACTTGATTTATGTAGGGCTGAAGAAGGCTTTGCAGCTCAGTCCAGTTGCTTTTGTAACACTCGAGTTCCAACGAGAGTGGACGCACTCGTGATCGCTTGAGCCATAACTCATAGCAGAAAGCCCCCCGCTGCCAGTCTTTGCCCACATATAGTCCTTGCCACAAACTGGACATATCCACAGCAACCTCCCTCCATCGTCGGCATATTCTTGTCAATAGCAAAGGAGCTGCCCTTGACGCGGGCGACAAGCGGCGACAATTCGGAAGACAGCGAGTAAATATCTGGGATAGGACTTCGGCTGGCAAGCGCCAGAGAGCTGATACAAGTCGCTTGTGTGAATTCATGGACTGAGTGATCTTGTCCTTCTTTGCGACCAGTTGCTGATGAATATGGTTGATACCATCTATGACTGTTTCAAAATGTGAGATTTCGTGGGATGCTGCATCCAATTGCTGCTGGCGTTCGGTGATGATGGCACTGATGTTTTGGTAATTGAGGTTGAAAGCAGAGTAGTGCGTATTGCTAATGGGATACTGGGTTTCGAGGTCTGGTACCTGGTCATCGCGAATCAATGACATCGATACATGCATTAAACTCAATTGACGTACGATTACTTGTGAATGAGCGAGCTGAGATAAATTGTTTATTGTCATATGCATGAGATCTCCTATGAAACTGGGTGCTTACGATGTTTTGCAGGGCATCAATAATATCCGAGACCGAGGAAAAATCTGCTTTTGAGTTGGCTGTCATAGCATCAATGGTGTCTGTATGTTGTTGATGGTCGTCTAATGCGAAGGACATGTGCTTCCAGGGTTCAATAGGGTTCGAACCTGAGTCACAGTGAGTCCGCTTTTCATTTAAGACGGCTGTCCCCGAAACCCCTATCATGGCAAAATCAACATTATATACTGTAGAGATACGACACTAACTTTGTCACACGTCACAAGCGGCCGTGAATTGAAGCTATTCAATGTGACTGTCACGGTGATTTTTCATAACTGAAGCTATTTGTGACATGCAGTAAATTCAATAAAAAAACATATAGAGCGCCTCAATGAGACCAAAAGTCGGTGTACATCCTATTCACAATCTGTCTATGCTTTCCACACCCACAATCTACCTTTGGAATGCTGTCAGCTTCGCCATCAATGTCACCCTCACCAATATCATAGACTTTGGATTGTGTTGCAGAGGCAAGACTGCCATTGGTGACATCCAACACGCAACCAGGATAGGTTTGTAACCCCTCCGAAGCTAGATAGTTGGTTAATGTGTCCAGAGGCACATCACTGGCATCAAGACCACTGTCAGTTTCGTCAAACGGAGATTCATCGATGCAGGAACAGTTAACAACTGTTTGATTTCACGTCTAACAGACGATGGAAGGTGGTTCTGCTCGAAAATGTGACCACATTCAAGCCAATCTGAGGCGACAAATGCATCAGTTTCAAGTTGTGGCATGACTGGGAGTGACATTGAAGGCGGACTTACAGTTCCAGTAGGTCCAGCGTTTAAGACCACACCCAGTGTTGCTTGACAGTCCATAGGTGAAACAATGTGCAGCAATAGTGAAGTACCGACCGACTCGGAGATCCACCATTGACGACGGCGATGCAATAGTATGTTACACTTTGTCACACCTGACTGAAGCTATTTTGGTCGAGTCACAGGTCACACCAACATTTGAAGCTATGAAGCTAAGTGTAAGATGGTCACGGCTGGATGTGGTTGAAGTTAGTGTCATATCTCTACAGTAATGATGGAACATATACACAATTTACTTATTGCTCAGCGCTCATCATGTTAGTACAGGACTTTGGATCTCATCACGAGCATTTGAGGGGTGCAACTTCGTGTGTCAAGGTTTCAACCATCGATTTCCCTAACTACTTGTATTTGTGGCACATATTTGAATCAAGTGCGATTGTGATTGCTAAATCAAGTTTCAATTACATCAGGAAAAAGACAGTTGACTACATAGTACTACATAGTCAGGGTAGTCCGTGTAGCTCGGTAGCTACCTGCCTTCTATATAGCAACTGCTGTAACTATGTAGTACTACATAGTGCTATGTAGCGCTATGTAGCGCTACCAGGTACTACTGTAGTAGATAGGAGTACCACTACATACAGCTACCAGCCACTATATAGCGCACTGTAGTGACTCAGATAATAGCACATTAAATAGCACAAAAACCAATGAATTCAAATGACTAATCAACAGAAACTAGTAGATCAACTGGCAGTTAATAGCTGGCTTGATCTTCTTCACTCCCATCCATGAGCCTCAGCCGCCGCTCTCGCTAGCCTTGCCGTGCATCCTCCTCCTCTTGAAGCTGGTGCTCTCGAATGGCATCTTCGAATGCCTTGTCGCTGATCTGGGATGCGTCTGACACCGTAGTAGCGAGTCCCTCTACACCTGCATGGAAACTTTGTACAAAGGTGAGGCTAGCACTTATGAAATTATAGTAGTGAAATGTACCGAGCCACATCATGCAAATTGTTGCAAATTCTTTCAAAGAGCTTATAAGGTGCCGTGCGCTCGTCAAAACGCTGCAACGAGCTCAAATGAGTTTGGTAGACACATCCATAGGTAGCTGCTGTAAATGTGATGTCTTCTTTCAAGCCCTGCAGCCACTCGTCAATACAGCATTCAATCTATCAACAATCAGCCATATTCAATGTCATGAATATAAGATACGACTCACGGCTGTAAGCGTGAGCGCAATAATCTCAGTAGGCATGGGGTTAAAATGCTTATGGTAGACGACGCCTTCATCGTTTTGGTTTGCAAACCACATAACATTGATCCCTTCTTGGAGTAATTTGGTCTTGTATATGCCCGTCTTCGCTGTCCAGTCCTATTACCCAACAGTCAGTACTTGAAAGGTCATGTAGACCATTGCACTCCATACCTTGTAAACAAAGGATGAACCGTCTTTCAAAGATTCTGCTAGATCTCGGTTTTGCCTTACAACCTCCCTCGAATCACTTGACCGGAAACCAAAAAACAAACGAGTTAGTGACCGCATCTTTGTTTTGAGTTCGCCACGCACATGTGATGTGCGTTTCAAAAGCTTCAAAACAAGATATAATTTAAGTCAGATTAAGAATGCACGCCGGAGAACAGAGGGCTTACCATCTTGACTGCTGAAGGTGTTAATTTGACATTGATGCCTTTTATTTGGCACGCCTCGTGCCAGGCCTCTTTTGCCAGCATCGTCTCGGCAGCAATCGTATCCGGAAATGGCGCCTGTGTGACGATTAGACAGCGGAAAAATAGAGGTCGCAGTTACAAGGACGTCTTTTGAGACATCATCAAAATCACTAGCTTTTGCACATTGATGGGAGCCGTCTGAATTTTTCTTGATCTTCAGCACTACCATGGTGTCTTCTGTGTCGTGCGATCGTTTGGTTGCCCGAGGGGCAGGTATTTGTTCCTCATCGGAGTGACCATCCTCTTCATCGGTGTGACCAGCCCCAGCCTCCGATTGAGACTGATCTGCTGACTCTGGGTCCTCGCCAGACTTATCACTAGTGTCGTCTGAGGTGTCATCCTGAGGGGTATTGATTGCAGGGGCTGCTTCAGTAGGTTAGATAGAAGTGTATTAGTTTACAAGCAGAATTCACGTACCCTTCAGCTTGCGTGTGCTGCCGCTAGTGGTGTGCGATGCCGGGGGAATTTTCCCCATGCTGAATGCCAGGATCTTGGTATTGGACAGTTTCGTCTGTAGAATGTGGTCTGAGAACTGAATGAAAATAAAAATAATCAGCTATTGTTCAAGTGGCAGGAAACAAGACAAATGAGCCAACCATAGTGTCTTCATCCCTGTCGGCATCACTAAGTAGCTCAGAGGGCTCTTTCTCAAAGATGTCAGGATTGTCTTGGTAGGTCGCCTTGAGTGCCCTTTTTTCCGTTTGTCCAACTTTTTTTCCTTGGTTGCTTGACGACGGGATGTGTTTTGCGTTTCAGATACTGTAGAGAAAGTGAGTGAAACATCACATCGTAGTAGCACGGTGACTTACCTCGATAATTCTCTTTTTCGGTTGGTTGTCATGGTCGACCCCTCGCGGTGCACACAACTGGTTGCTCGTCATGCGGTGATGACAGAATGCTTGTATTTGCTTGCTTGGAGGTGGCCTTACGAGGAGGCATGATTCAAGGTGCGAATGACCTGTAGTTCAGCTGGTTTTATAATGTCGTGCAAGACCTAAACACTCACAATGTGAACCTTGAATCTTTGTTGATTTCAGGGCTTGTTGATTCAGTATAACGTAGGACTAAAAGCTGTGTTAAATTGGAACAATAAGAAGGTAGGGACATACCATTAGTTAGGGACTCGGACATACTGTTTCAATAATTTTCACTGTCATGGATACCTCCAACTCAGTGAAAAAAAGGTGCGGAGCTTACTTCAAACACTCACCACGCTCTGACAGATCTCATAGGTCAATGTCATCATTCACCGAGGCTTGCTATAAAGACAAAGACAGTGTCAAAAGGTGATCCACCCCTCCTCATTACTACCAAATACCAAATACTCACCTGGCTTGGAGGCCAAAGCTTGAGGCGCCTGATGCAGAGCCCAATGCAGAGCCCAGAAGGCTAAAGCGTGAGGTGCCTGATGCAGAGCCAATGTTCCTACTCCCTCCATTTCGTCAAACACCAGGCCCCATCTCCATTGCACAGTCATACTTGCGAAAACTGATTTTGGAGCATTGGGAGGCAGAAATAAAGGCCTGCGAGCAAGCAAAGAAATTGCAACTGTTAGAAATCGCGCCAGGCCCAGCTCTTACCCTAATACAAGCAAGCTTGCGAAGACTTGTTGTTGAGCACTGGGATGCAGAACTGAAGCGTTGTGAGGAGGCAAAGCAGGCGCAAATGTTAGAGTTACTTCTTGCTGCCCATGGTATCTCCAGACTAGTGTAGTGCCGTTATATTGCCCTGAACCTGAAAAATTTCAGTTGAAACAATGGGCCAGTCTCCTCTCCATAATAGAGTGCGTTCTCGGACTGTGCCTAGGACACTAGGACATAGTCTCCATAACAGAGTGCATTCTCAAGGACATAGTCTCCATAACAGAGTGTGTTCTTGGACTGCTCCTCCATAACAGAGTGCGTTCTCGGACTGCGCCTCCCTAATAGAGTGCGTTTTCGGACTCGGTGTACCTGGTAGCCATTGGTAGCCATCAGCGCTGTGGGCAAAGGGTCAGTTACAAATTGCCCAGGGTAGGGCAAAGGGTACCACTCAAAATGCCCAGAGTCTAGACCTGTCAAATTACGATACACATCAAAAAGAGCCAGAAAATAAACTGGAATCACTTACCAACCATGCCTCACAGCTGCGGATTCTGTGGCAAGCCTTTCCCGTCAAAGGGAAGCGTCAAGAAGCATATAGCTATCTGCCCCGAATGTAGAAGAAAATGGGAGTCAATAGTTGAAGATACAGATGGTGAAGGTGGCGCACCCACTGATTTTGCTTACAACAATTCTTTTTCCCCACTTCACCGCTCACGCTCCAACTCTTTCGATCTTGATGAAGTCAACCCAGCAGCATCAAAAGTCGACGGGTGACGGTTGAAGATGTGGCCAACAAAGAAGATGGCAGGCGGTATTTCGAGCCATGTCCTGATGCCAGCTGGACGTTGCAGGAGGGGCAAACTAGTTTTGAAAGGTATCAGCGATATAAGGAGGGTGAAGGCGAAGACGAGTGGGCACCCTTTTGCGACATGTATGAGTCGTGTTCTGTTTATCAGGTCCACAAGAAAATTAACTTTGGTCCTGGCAGGGAAGATTGGGGACTTGCAGAATGGCTTGTTAAAAGCCTCGGGCAGACTCGAACGGATGAATTTCTGAAGTTACCGATAGTAAGCTTGGCATTGATGACTGAAAAATATGCACTGACCATAGTAATAGATGCAAAACCGTATGAAACCTTCATTCCACAACAATCGGTCATTCCTACAGAAGGTCGATAAGCTGCCGCACGGACCTGCCTGGAGTTGCAAGAAGGTTAGCGTCAAGGGAAATCGAATGGACGAGAATGGCCAGTCGCTGCATGAGGATGTTGAGCTTTGGATGCGTGACCCTGTGGAGTGCATCAAGGATCTTATTGGTAATCCTTTATTCAAGCAACATATGGTATATGCACCATCACGAGCGTACAAGGATGAAGCAGGTAGTTAACGGCTCATAGACGATATGTGGACAGCTGATTGGTGGTGGGACAAGCAAGTGAGTAGCACATTGATTTGAAACGAGGAAAAAGCACTTACCTTCGCATCAGAAAGAACTGCCCAAAGGAGCGACCTTAGCTCCCATTATCCTGGCTTCCGACAAGACATTATTATCCCAATTTTGAGGCGACACATCTGCATGGCCCGTTTACCTGTCAATCGGCAATATTGCCAAAGAGAAACGATGTCAAACAACAGCATGTGCTACTGTCCTCATTGGGTACCTACCAGCCACCAAGCTCGACTGCTTCACCTCTGATGAACGTTCCCTTGCTGGATACCGACTATTTCATCACTGTTTGTCCCTGCTGCTGGAGCCACTCGTTGTGGCTGGTCAGGATGGTGTAGACATGGTTTGTGCTGACTCACTGGTTCGACGAGTGTACCCCATACTTGCCGCCTATGTTGCAGACTTCCCTGAACAGTGCCTGGTCGCTTGCTGTAAAGAGAACCGTTGCCCTAAATGTTTGGTTGCAGCTGATGAGCGGGGCAACCCACTAAATTCATTGATGAGAGACCCGGATTCGACAAAGGAGACGCTGGAGAGACGGAGGAGTGGTCAGCACCCTGGAGAATTTGATGAGCATGGGCTGCGCGCCGTGTATAAACCTTTCTGGGCAGACTTACCCCACACAGACATTTTCATGGCGTTCACACCCATCAGCAAACTACCGGTTTTGGATACAAGATTCCCACAGCGACACAACTAGCACAGCCCCACAGTGGTACAGCGCACAGAGCGCACAGAGTGACAGTGCGGCACAGTCTCGCACAGTGCACAGGGTCAGGCGATAAAATGTGATGTAAATTATAGATTAATATCAATATCTTGCTGGTCTTCATCAAAACACGAGATCTCGGAGAATGCATTTCACAGCGTG
>NW_024540610.1:0-29961 GCF_016647625.1 Suillus subalutaceus | reverse complement strand
TAAACTAACCCGAACGAACCGAACTAACCCAACGAACCCTAAACTAACCTAAACCCAACAACCCTAATTACTAACCCTAACTAACCCTAACTAACCCTAACGAACCCTAACCCTAACTAACCCTAAGTATACTAACTAACACTAACCCTAACTAACCCTAACTAACCTAACTCACCCAAATACTGTGCAATGTAGAACGAACGGATTCCTCGTCCAATAGGGCACGTGCTGAAAGTTCGACGATCACACAATGTGCCTGTACACGTAAAAATGTTATAGCACGATAATGGGGAGAATGGATTCATACCAACGGGGGAAGAACTGCAACTCCTGTCTCATTAGCCAGTGCGTTCTTGCACTCAATAGAAATTTCCTTCATCCACATGTCAACTGACATCAGTGACGCTGCCATCTTACTCATAGCACCCGACAGGCATTCATGGCGGAGGAGTGATGCAATGTGTCGAGCGACGCACAACCATGAATCATGAGAGGAGCCTATGGTGGATTGCACGAAATCCATGCCGTCCGGATCCATGAGAAATGAGGAAATCTATTCTGCAAATTAAGTCACAATGGGAGTACAGGTTTCGTTGACATACGAAAGGGGCAACATTGTGTCCACCTGTCTGGGACTCACGAACGAGATCTTGAATGGTGTATTTTGGTGATTTCACCTGTTGCCGACCTACTTTGCCTTTCTCCGTAACTACAGTCCTTTGGGTCGCAAACACGACGGGCCGTCCAGGTTTGGATGAACCCTCTCTCCGAGAGGGTGCTGCAGGGGCTTTGGGTATGACGGCTCGCTTATTCTGGCGTAATCGTGACTTTAATGTGGGTGAGACGGGCCTAATGATCATCTCCTGCAGCGCTTCGCAACTATTAGACTCGTTACATCCAGAGCTGGATGAATCAGAGACATCCGCATTCGCCCCGATCGCTGCTTCCAGACGAATCGATGTACCGTGAGATACATCAGCGGAAGGATCGCTGCAAGTGGCTGATGATGGAATATATGCAAGATCATCCTGCAGGAATCACGTTACAATTTTGGTATGATAAGAGTGGAATCACGACACGTACATAAGATCGTTCGTTGATTGGTTGATCTTCAGGGTGCAGTGAATTGCCACAATCCGACTCAAGAACAGGCTCATACATCCAATCATTAGAGTAGTCCATGGATAGCTCATCTTGGCCATCAATGTTGGTCTGTACTTCGCGATCCAGCATGGAGCGGCTGTCAATGTTGGTCTGTACTTCGCGATCCAGCATGGAGCAGCTGGTAGGTAATTGGACAATGGACTCCTCAATGGAGTCAGATTGCACGCCCAGAGAGTCGTATCGCACACAAATGGAGTCACATTGCACTCCCAGAGAGTTGTATTGCACGCCAACGGAGTGACATTGCACGCCAACAGAGATCGCCATAGTGGGCTCACAGCCCAACTCAGCGTCCTGGGGGATTCCATCATCAGCCATCTGATCGTTGATATAAATATGCGGCGTGGCAAAAATCACCTCTTTACTGATTACCCCAACGATGTGATCACGGTCGATCACGGTGTGCTCTGGCGTGAGTTATAGAGAGCGCGACCAGCAGCAGTAAAGAATCGTGCCAAGGACCTGCGATTTGTTGGTGTTGTCCGGCATATATCCATCATTTCTACCATCCCAATGATTTCCATGTACTCATCTACATTTCTTGTAGACACAACCAACCCATTAGAAAACAGATCATCCAATGGATCGTCATGATTACGCCGTTGAAGTTCTCGAAATCGCATTGCGATATGGCTAGGTAGCCATTGTCCAACGCCAGATACTAAAAGAGTATTTGCATATGTGCCAAGAGTGCCAAGAGCAAGGTCGCGAGCATTCAAATCGAATGGCAATGGGAATTTTGGATATGCACCAGAATTCTAGAAGTACTATATCATATGGACATGGTGCGCTAGACGAGTAACGTACCACGTCTTCATCGTCAGACTCATCCGTCGTCTCAGCATAGGAATAAGATGTTGTAGTGTTTTTTTGGTCAATGCCTGCATTGATACTGGCATTGACCGCATCCAGTAAACTCTTCATGTCTTCTCCCGAACCAGATCCTTGTATGGCTCCGCAGAAGTCATGCTCCGTGCAATTGGCCCTGTGATATACAGGCCAATCTACTGGATCGCAAAATGAGGCCAATGGAGATTTAAAATGAGCGAGAACGCACGAAACAGTAGGACGTCTGTACTCGTTCCACTCTCCAGGCGTTCGAACGTGACGCCATGCCTTTTTTCCAACGCTTCGCGGCACTCATCATGAAAGCCATCACCTGTGTGGTCCAACCACAGAATAATCCAATGCGGAAGATCTAAACTCGCCATGTAGCGGATCGGAAGATGCACTGGAATCATCCAGAAACGCAATGCGTACGTCGTTCAGATATTGCATGACAGACAAGTAGGTGTTTCGCATTGTGGCAGCCTCAACACTGGATAATGTCTGTAGGTGTTCCACGACTTTTCTGTAAATGCCAAACTTCTTGTTGAGCGCATATAATGGCAAGCGATAGTGAGGGGCTATGGGGCATCCCTTGCGTGAATGTACAGAGAGCTTCAGGGAACACTCTCCATCGACGTCTTGGATGGTCCCTTTGACTTTCAGCAACTGCTGGGCATCGCGGTTGCTCCATTTACGAAACGTGCAAGATGGATTCATGAGCGGCGATGTGAAAGAGCGTCCTAAACACGCACGCATCATCATATAGTAAATTTTATTGGACTCGGAACCGATGATCCTCGTGCGATAGAAGCCAATGATGACATTGGATAAATGATGTGTCATACACAACATTTTTAAGATTATTGCAATACTAAGACAAATCAATGAGGTCCGAGATGCGATGAATCACATAAGTGAAAGTTTATTTTAATGAAATGAAAGACTTATGGCGGAGTCTGAGACGGCTAGATTAACAAAAATGGAATTAGGGTAGAAATACTAGATCACCGCCGTTGTGCAAGCTATGCAGTAGTATCTAGCAATGTTCTCATCGCCCATCGGTCCCATGGCTTGCTGCATGATCTCCTTCCATCCTTCAGGGAGTTGTCCAAGAATCCTAGCCTCGTCCATGAGTTCCCCTCCCTTGACTAATATCATTCCGTTGCCAACTACCCCACATGATGCCCCTCGTCGAATTGGCAAGGTCAAGAGCGACAGAAACTGCGGGTCAAAGCTGATGTCACTATACATGGATTGAACGCCTGCCTTCACATTTCTCCGCAGCTGACGCCCAAGACTTGCAACACATTCCTCGTTGAACCATTGGTTGCATTTCCTGCAGTATCGCTGTGGGGTCATTGGGGAGGAAAATGATGGATGGCATCTATGGCATCCACACGTCGTAGCTCCTTGAGAGTTCTATATATTATCTCATAAGCTTTATGGACAGATGTCAACAGAAAGATATTCGCATACACGGATGTTTACCTCTTCCATATACACCATACGACGATTCCTTGAGAACGTGATATCAATGGTCCACCGATTGTACGGTCTCCCTATGGGAATCTGAGGTTGCGTTAGATCGCCTTCGTCGTACGGCAGGATGGTCGCATGATCTACAAAGCATGTGCAGATGTCAATAAACTTGCTCAAATACTCACGCATATCTAGGCACCTACCCTCCACACAGCACATATCAACTACAGATATATGATCGCTGAGAACAAGCTCATATTCACCAACGGAAGCTGCAAGACTAAATTAAATCCAAGGATTCATCAGAATCGTTATAATCATTTTAAATTCAACAACATACTCGACGCCCTCATCTTCCAAATCAACTTTGCGATAATACCACTGTATGTCAAGCCATACGTCCTATAATATAACGGTTCGGTAAGTCAGGACCGGCGGGATATTTTGAGTATACTGTACTTTCCTGTACCTGCCTACCAGCCTTCAGATAAATCTCGGCCACCTTGCCATACCAATAGGACATTACTGGTAGACTCCCATCTCGCATCTGAACTGCTCGTTCATCTAGTGGATAGATTGAGACACTACAAAATGTATATCAGGATCACCATGACAATACACTGGAAAATTCATACTCTTCCCCTACTCGAATGACCATACTGCCATTCGCATCAGTAGGATTGTCGTTGGTATTGTATATCCCTGTAAATGGAGGGAAATAAAAGTTAAAATATTTACACCGCAAGGTAGTACGTATTCAACTTACATTCCAACGAGGTGCATCGTCTCAATTTACGTAGATTAGGATGATTTTGGCGCATTGGAGTCAACCCTGCCCTTCTATTTGGGTGTGATACATGGCTGTTAATTGATGGTCTGCGGGACATGAAGGTTGAAGTGGGAGTGGAAAATCTGCAAAGAACATCGGCCGTTCAAAGAAATAGGTACCCTTCAGCGGAGGCTGTTGCACATCCCCTGAAAATGTCTCGATCTGATGAACGGATCAAGAAAATAAAGTATGACTAGTCCAATGGACCATGATAGAGGGCTGTTCGTACGGCATCACATGAAGTGTTACATAATTGAATCAGATCCGACCGGAGCTCATCGAATGTTAATGTTCCATTCCATGGAGCCGAAAGCTTAAAGTGCCCGAAAAATTCGGAAGCAATGCCAAGACAAGTCATAGCCTCTGAGTCAATCAACAGCAATTCGTTGCGTAAGTATTGGTTTAGGCATTCCATCAGGGATGTAGTTCGCTTCATTGTACCACATGGACATTCTAGGCACCATTGGACCGAATATAATTACAATTTTTACCAGCGTGCAAGCGATCGGTCACACAACACCATACTTCATACGATGGATGATGAGGATTCCCTCAATATTCTGCAACAAATCCGTAAATTGAACATCCTGGATCCAGATCCACATAGATCAACGATATTAGGAACTAGTGGCCATTCAAATAAGAGTGCGTCTATGTTTGGATCACACGATAGTGTAAATATCAAAGCACTATCTGCAGCTGTAGAGAAATGCGAGACTGTAGATGAGGGGACAGATGAGTTCGAAAAACAAAAGCCAAAGAGAGGAAGGCCAAAAAAGCGAGTTGTACAGCGTCGTGAGTACACATGCTGAGCCCCTATCAAAATGAAAAGTTCATATCATTCTGCAGGTAACAAAGTGGTGACGATACCACCTACTGAAGTATCGGCTCAGAAGATCCAGCATGCAACTAAACGACTCATCCGTGCTACAATCAGTCCAGTTCCCGAACAAGTCCTACCAAAAGCTTATACAATTCACCATCATTCAATAAACACAATACTAGAAAGCGCAATGCATGACCAGGATCAGTGGGTCGAGTCAGCCGAGGATGACGAGGTGGATGAAAATGACATACTGCAGCTGATCATGACGTCTGGCATCCTAGATTGGAACCCAAATGGGTCGTTGTCTGTCAGGTTACAGTCAACAGAAATCAATGATAGAGGCAAAGCCAAACGGATGGATGATTCAGTGCAATATAAGCCACGGCGTCCACAGGGACGACCAGCTAGGAAAGCAATCACAAAGCGTAAGTGTCTGTACTCGACCTCTACCTGCATCCACCTGAATGTCGGCATAGGTCAACAAGGCAAGACAGCGGTGTCGATCAATAAGGCACCATCACTGCAGGAGCGAGCAAATGGTTCCAGATGGATAATTCGCGCTACCAGCAACCCAGTGCTGGAGGACCAACAGGAACATGCTGATATCGCACATCATCAGGGTATAAATGAGATGGTTGTCCAAACTGAGAAGATGATAATTGATAAACATGTCACAGGAGAAGCATGTGTCGATGTAAATGACAACATTCAATGCATGGAGGGGGGGATTGTCAGTGAACGTGTGTCTACTGATCGGCGACATCGGGGACGTCCAAAGAAGCGCGTCTTTCGTCCCAAAGTTACTGGTCAGTCATATTGTAACGACTAATGAATGCCAGATGTCCTCAAGTTTAAATATGCAGCATCCACACGTGAGGTTATTCATCGATCACCTTCAGCTACCGTCGAATTTAATTTGGGCGATGAATGTATACATGGCACACAACCATGTAGGAATATTTCATGTTAATGCAACGGCTGTATTAACATTCTTGATTAGGGAGTCCAGCACCATCTGCAGGAAGGCTGCAAGACGATGAGTATAGGCCTTCTCCATCACCACAACATACTTTACAGTCACCTTCGCTTGAATTACCACCCCATGTAACAGCTGAACTGACGGTTGAGGAAATTGCTTGTGAGTTTATAATGATTCCCACAACGCATAAAACACTGATTCCTCATGAGGATAGCTCGTGCAATGGCCCGACCACTCGTTTGGACCTCTGTTCTAAACACCTGGGAAACCCTCGGATTGAATGAGTGGCTTGAGGTGACTGTGGCGGACTTTTATTTATTCCATGTGTGGTATGAGCTGCTCGGCAGATCACGCATGAGATATATTGGTCTGCATAATGCGATGGGAAATGAGGTCGTGGATGAAGAAGTACAGCACTTCCGGAGGAACAATTTCTTGCCTCCCGATGGCATATGTCCTGTTCTCCCCGTTGGATTCATAGTCCATCACTCCGAACATTTATTCGCAGTCATCTTCGACTACCAGCGACGCAATGTGCATGTCCTTGGTCGCCATATTTCCAACGATGCAATGAACGTCGACGGAGTGGATCCAGACGACTGGAACCAGTGGAGGGGACCGGAATATTGGAGGCGAATTGCTGGCCTTCATGGGTGGAGGGCAGGGGATGCCACTGATATATCTGTGATGACCATGGACTGGGAGCAAAATGGAGTGGACTGCGGTCCGATCGCTTGCTCCGTACTTGAGCAATGTCTGAAATCTGGATTAGACGAGCATGGTGACTTGCCAGCCTTTCACATTCAGTGCGGCCATAGACTGCGCATTCACATGTTGCATGTAATTGCTGGGCGCATAAAGCTCTGCTGTAGCGACTATCTGATGCTCCTCGACAGCCCACAAGATGATTGGAGGCCAGATGAGCTACCCGACGAAGATATCATCAATGCGATTCAGAATGGGCGTCATCAGGCTGAATGTCTCACACTCCTGCGGAAATTGACTGTTGTGAGCGCAACTTGCTCCATGTGTCAACGTCCCATGGCCAGTCGGAATCTCGAACGCCCCTTACGCGATGCACCGAACGGAGAACGATCCTCAGGCGGTGAAGAAGGCTTTGAAGCTGAAAGGAGTGACGATGAAGACTCGTTTGGCACGACCCTACCTGCAGATAGAAAGGCGATCCTCGCAAAGCTTTTTAAAGCACACAAACAACTGAATGGATCCCGGAATCGTCATTTCATAGTCCCTCGTGCGATAGGGACACACCTCGAACTCGAGCCAGACGTGCCATCAGATGTCGATGATTCCATTGACTCACAACGATCTGCAACTGCCTCAGCATCTCGTAGGCGGGTAAAACACTGGAATCTTGGAAGCAACAAGCGATTTCCACGTCCCATCGCACCAGTAGCCCTGGCTGCATATGCAGGTAGGAGATGGCTGCAGGGTGACTCCACGTTCGACGAGTATGATGGTGGACCAACAATCGAGATGTTAGCAACTCCCAGGGAAATCGACCCAGTGATTACATTCCAAGCTGGAGGCATCCAGACCTCCGCTTCTTGGGTGGACTGGGTTGATCATGGGTACCGCATCACACCTAGCTCAGTCCACATATTCTATCAATGTGATCCCATAGCAACCATGGACCACGTCATGCCCATCGGAACAACCAAGTCATATGATCCTTCAAATCAGGTCCCAGACCGTGTAACAGGCGCATACAGTCTGGACCGACTAGCATCAGATGGAGGAGGACGTCAAACACACGTCGCAGATGTCGAAATTCTCTCCGCGTCTGAACTCATCGACTCTGCCCAACATGATCCTCCACTGCATGATGAATGTAGGTTCGGACACAATGCTTTTGTGCGTGGTCTCACCAGCCATCGTTATGGTGATGGCCCTTCCTTGTATCTCGACTTAGAACGGGATGCTGTCAGATTTTCAGAAGATGAGATCGAGACTTCCTTAGACATTGACAGTATCATTTGGACCGCGAAGGTCTTCCGATGGGGGTCCGTGGGGATCTACATCACTCCGCCATTTCAAACGAAACCTGGTATATTCAAGCACAATCATACCTACGTCGACATCATTATTCCACAGTCAGAGGCAGATGCTAGTGCGCCTGGTGGCAGGACAGAATGGCTGTCCAAAAGATTTCCGATGTCTGCCATCCCTCATGCCTGTATTGGCCGCATATCATCTGCGTCATCGACACTCAATCTATATATTGCATTCCCAAGGATGATCCATCAACACCCTCTGAATGGCCGGAGAATCACGCTGATACCGAAGGAGGTTCTGGACATTTTCTGGGATAATGTGCTACTTCCATCCATAGGAGACTGCACTGATGTTAGTTGGGCGCCATACCTTAAGCACACGCTGGAGGAGGCACGATACAAGGCGAGAGGTGGAGATGCACGGAAAGGCGGATGGGGGCCACCAAAGACAATACCCTTGTCAGATGATGACTTCAGAGATGTGCAGGAGCGCATGGAAGCTCGCATACGCGATGGGGAGGGTGAGCTCAGCATGTATGGGTCGCTGTTTTTTCATTCTAGAAGGAAAGGCATCAAGCTGCTCACAAAGGATGGTCAGAGAGGGCGCTTTTCAGGACCGGAAGAAGCACTGCGTCATAATCTGTCCGACCTCGACTGGCCATACATGATGAACCGGAAGCATGGTGAACTTCTGGTGGACGTTGGGCATCTCATTCACGCCTCACTCTCCAGACGTTCCAGTTGTAGGAGTATGGAGATTAGACGCATTGGAAGCCTCATTTGGCGCAGGAGGTTACAAGAGAGGGGGAGATGCATCATCACAACACGCTCTCTAGATATGGGGCATGCAGGCCGAGATGCAGCAGGAGAGATCCCAGCAGACGCACATCGCATTCAGGAGCACATACAACCTATACTATGAGTCCATCCGAACGAACACCAACAAGGCCCATTTTGCTTCCGACAGCGATGCATACAAGCTGTCGCCATCTTATATGGCTGAATGCTTTGAAATCGCAAAGGTTCTCGATGGTTGCAAGGAGAAGACATATGGTGTTAGGGACGAGTATAGGGTCAGTGGACATGCAGCCAGAGTAATGCTAGATAATATAGAAGACAAGGTCAGGAATTCACACATCAGTTAGTATTGACATGCGAGCTAAGTGATATCGTTCATGCAGGCTAGAGATTATCTACAGTCAGATCCGATTCTGTGGATCCCATCCAAGATCTGGTTCGAGCTCATCAGGCGACGGGTGCGCGAGATTCAGAGGACCCAAATATCCATCGTCAAAAAGAATCCTCCCAATCTAGGCGTCCTGACTGGCTTGCTGAACCACATGCTTCGTTCGACTACATCAACCCCTATTGTCTATGACTTTCACGTCCGCGAATCCCTTGCCCTCCTCGAATATAGAAATGTCCTCGAGACAGCAGGGATGTTTTTCTTACGGGAATTCGATCTCAACAGCGAAACATGCCTGGACGAGGTGCAGCAAATCGACGATGTGAATGTCCTAGCCCTCATGGGTGTCAATGCAAAGGCTCAAAGGGATAGAGCAGTAGGAAGGATAGATGCGTTGCGATCTACTGAATCAGAGTTGGAGGACTATCCACTTGGGCGGACGCCAACATGGATTCGACTCAAGGCAAGCCATCGCAAACTCACCTGCAATGATCATGCGACCATGGATATGGTCGACCACGTTATCGAACACTCAACTCTCTGTCGGACGTTTGATTGTCATGTTCACGAGGCACGTGTGGCTTATGCTGACGCCTGAAGTATTCAAAGGCGTCAGACCCCACCCAAGCTCGCTTCAGGAGGCCATGAAATGCTGGACAATAACCAGCATCGATGACACTCTGGCTGCAGTTGCGTTTGAAGCGTGCAATGCTGGGCTGCATGATCGTACAGGTGTAACTCCAGGTCGCATGGGTCCAAAGTCGAGAACATTTGTGGACAGGTGCTCCCTATTCTTTCCTGACCCTGATGCCTCCCATAAAGACAACACTCAGTGGTGTACGCTGTGGGAAAGAGATGGCTATATTGCAGAGTTTCACAGGACGATGAATAGGATGGAAGAGGATCAGAGGGTATCGCTGAAGCAAGGGTTATGCGAGGTATTTGCGGATCTGCATTGTCTCCCTGCAAGCAGTGGAAAAGTGTGGATGTGGAAGCACGATGCCATTGCATTCATGACGAATCCTGTATTTTACAGGATCGACTGTGTTGGAAGGGGGGCGGAGAGTCGGATGAAAGCCCCAAGAGCACGTCGTACGATGAAGCTCATCAAGGGAAAGCGCATCTTTGCAGCGGATCTGATGGATTCTCAACCATTTGACACTGATGGGAATCTACGAAGGAAGACAGCGAGGCAAAAGCGTCGGGAGATTCAGAAAGCGATGTCCATGGCCAAGAGAAACAAGAGAGTGCCACCTCCCCCACGTCCTCGCAAGCCTAGGCCATTTCCCATTGACATAGGAGAATCTACGCAGAGTGATGAGGAAATGGATGTTGATTAGCTTATATGTGTAATGTAGGTTACAATTTCAGGAACATCTCCCATTTACATGAAGGGCATCGACTTGGTAGTGCCATCACAGTCAGATAAGCTTTGATGCTGAGTTGATGTCTCCCTTTATAGAGACAGGAATGTCCGACCCAGTCAATGCTGTAGTATGCGACCTTCAGGTCATATCAGTGGGGTCAACTGGGCTAAAACATTTTCTCTGATCGCGATGGCATGTTCTGATATTACTGTGAGTATCATAAACACCATCACGGTTAGGTAAGGCGTGTTTCCCAGCCAGCCCCTTGCTGATCTCTGATGACAGAAGATCATTTGCGATCAGGCTATAATAATGCTTGATTGCAAAATATTCTTACGAACAAGTCCCAGTGACCTGGTCAAACTTGAGTGAAAAGGGAGCTTTACACCAATGTGACCGCCATGGTCAGTTAAGCATATCTAACGACAGTCGTAGATGTGAGTTGTAGTTGTAATGTATCTAATCTATTACACCCATTCACTGTTCCCATTATAATTTGTTGGCCGAGTCTTCATGCCTGGAGAAGTGTGATATAGATTTCATCCACAAGATTCAGTGTGAACCTTCATAATCATCAGGCATATTACTGGTATCCAATACAAGGCAAATGAACTGAGTCTCCGCCCAGCAGTTTCAGTCACCATCCACTTTTGTGTTCAGACAATATACTACTCACTAAACAGTGCCAAAATAGTGGCCTTGTACCATCAGGAACTGTGGACGACACTAAGGAATCTACTACTCGGTCAGACAACATCTGAGTAGCCTACATGATCTAATCACTGTTATCCTTGGAGATCCAGTCCTCAGCGCTCAGCAGCGGTGGTATTTACAAGAACAGTGTTCTGGCTTGTGATGCATTCACGGGCAGAGATACACGCTATCAAACTGAACGGCTCATGAGCATTGCACATGCCCTGGTGATGAATCCAAGCGCAATTGAGCATGTTACATTTCAAACATCAATTTATTTAAATCGACCATACACTACACTAATTATCTCACACTGACAAAGGCTAATACTTGAGATAAAGATATAGGAATAGGACAATGAGGAAAGGTGGTCACCATCATCGATAGTGAACGCCCATAGAGGCGAGAAACCACGCGAAATTGATCAGAGGGATGCAGGATGCTACCAGCATGGCCAATGGACAGGAAGATGGCCACTATCATCGACAGCGAACGCCCATAGAGGCGAGAACCACCAACCATAGTCCAAGGGTTGCATGGATAGTAGAAGTGGGACGAGGAAGAGGAAGGTGGCCACCATCATCGATAGTGAACGCCCATAGAGGCGAGAAACCACGCGAAATTGATCAGATGGATGCAGGATGCTACCAGCATGGCCAATGGACAGGAAGATGGCCACTATCATCGACAGTGAATGCCCATAGAGGCGAGAAAACCACCAACCATAGTCCAAGGGTTGCATGGATAGTAGAAGTTGGACGAGGAAGAGGAGGGTGGCCACCATCATCGATAGTGAACGCCCATAGAGGCGAGAAACCACGCGAAATTGATCAGAGGGATGCAGGCTGCTACCAGCATGGCCAATGGACAGGAAGATGGCCACTATCATCGACAGTGAACGCCCATAGAGGCGAGAAACCACCAACCACAGTCCAAGGGTTGCATGCATGATAAGAGTAGAACAAGGAATAGAAAGGTGGCCACCATCATCGACAGTGAATGCCCATAGAGGCGAGAAACCAACCTGTGAAGGTAATGGTAAGAAAGAAAGAGGGAAAATTTGCTAAAGCGCCACATATCAACTTCACATCACATGACATTCTCACGCCACAGCCATCATAACAATGGCGGTCCAACCTTACAAAGATCTCTGGCCCAGAGTTGCAAAATGGTCCAACTAGTTTTTTCATAACACAACAACTACTCAACATAAAAATTAGGAGCACATAGTCCGTAGTACAGACTGTAATGCTATGTAAAAAAAATACAAACAGTCTGTTGAGCCTATGGAAAACAGTATTTGAGTACACAGTTGCCACACTTCCATTTTGACTCCAACCCGAATGAAACAGGGGCATTTTATGAATGCTAAGGTAGGACTCTTACAAAACCGACCAATCATGAGTTGATGTGACTGAACACATAAGCACTAGAATGGCCAGTCCTGAAGCTGTGTTACCCGCCGCGTAACAATGGGATTATAAGATTAGATGTAAATAGTACTTTGTGTGCGAGAGTGCGTGCGAAGTGTATGTAGCAAATGTATGAGCATGTGGTATGTGATCAATCGATTAGGGTACTTATACGATTTGCTTCTCGCCGAGTTCCTTCAGTATGCTGTCAGGCAGCATGTGGCGACCGCGGGTAACTTTTATTTGCCCAAGCTGCTTGCTTTCCAGTCGAACCTTTCTGATATTCATCACGGAACCATGAGGCCTGGTTGGAAATTTTTTGGCTGGTGTGTGAGTTTGATTCAAGCGAGTCCAAACAACACTCACCGACGCATGCACTCAATAGGAACAGAGTTGAGGGCCTTACAAATATCGCCTTCCATTTGCTCGTCCCGCTTTGTGGGTGGATATAACCGGTACAGTCTTTTTGCATATCCCCAACACTGTTCAATGAAGTTGAGCTCATAGTGGAATTTTGGGAGGATCATATGCTGGAACTCCCATGGATGGCAGTGCTCCTCAAGGATACTCAAGACCTTAACGAAATCTGGCTCATTGAAAATGGTTCTTTGATAGCAACACTGAGTAGCCCCATCTGGACATATGAACTTTGGACACTGGGCTTTCAGCTTCGAGATGTTATACCCCTCTCCCATAAGATTTCTGCCATGCCCTTGAATTTTCCGGCATGCTTATACATGACCAGCAGTACTCTACATCATTTATAAGGGCTTGCCGACTCGGTATGATGACTAGCAGGCATATGAGCTAGTTCAGTCCACTCGCCAGCCCAGTGGTTGCACGCTCATGCTCCACTTCCAACTAGTAGCCCCGGTGTGAAAGAGAAATAGGTACTAGGCGGTTAGCAACTAGCACTACTTATCAAAAGATGCATGAGTATAGTAATCGAACCAAGAGGACTACTATTGAAGCAACTCCCTACTAAAAGCAAGGGGAGCGATAGTGATGCTAACTAGAAGTCATGTAGATGGGCATGTTTGATAGTGGAGCAACACAAATAACTGCCTCCCTGCCTTCCCTGACTGTTTCGTCACTAATTTCTAAATTTGAACATGATATTGTCGGACTACAATGACTACTCTACGTCATTGGTAAGGGGTTGCTGACTTGGTATGATGACTAGCAGGCATATGAGTATAGTCATAGTTAACATCCGGGACGTAACCCCCACGAGTCAGAGATAACAGTGGTACCAGATCAATGGTAAGGGCGCAGGGAAGCGGAGTCATTGATGGCGATGAACCAATGAGATGCTCAAGATAACGATCAGCGCCAGGTGTGCAGATGGTATCCACCTCTTGAAGTTGAAGCTTTCATTTTGACGCACCAAAAAGCAACCACATCATCCTCATGTGTAGACCAGAAGCCCCACATGTCAAGGTGGAACATATCTTTCACATTCTTGGGTGAACCCAATGACCTCACGTCTTGTCATGAGGAGACAAAGAGGCAAGGAGCACTGGACTCAGGATATGATGCGGACGCTTGGGCATGGACCTGGCCTCACCCAAGGGACACACAAACAAATGCAATTGACAATCACCGCCAAAGACACGAATATTGCAGTATGTCTATATGCACAGCGCCCCAAAAACTGCTAATTAACATATGTTTGGTCAGCACAAATGTTCCACTCAATTAAGAATTTCGCCAGGATTGGAGCGAGCTTGACCTTCATCCTCAGATTACTCTGTAATGCCTTTCCAGTCCAGTGCTTCCTGCCTCATGTGTTTCTCACAGCGATTACTGAGGTCATTGAGCCATATAAACAAAGCAGGGACTAAAATTTGATCTGTCAGAGTCATGCTGTAAAGTTGCCCACCTATGTTCGAGTCGACCGCTTTTGCTTATGTAAGCAGTGTCACACCCAATGATTGATTTTTTGAGCTTTCATATGACTTGCCTGGCTTCAAATTGAACTTGTTTCTGGGGTTATGGAGCCATATTAATCCGATGGAAACACTGTTTTGGTCTGAAAAAATCATATTCTAGAGTGATGCTACCCCCTCCTTCTCCTTTGCCTTGACTTCTGAACCACTCAGATGTACATCTAGATGGGCCAGGTGGCTTGGACTTGCGCTCATCTGACGACAGTTTTCCTTTGCCTCGACCTCTTACTCGCTCAGAGCCATGTCTCACTGCGTTGTGAATGCTCAGCGAGGAAGCTACAAGCAAATGTACCAGGTGACTTATGCTCATTTAGCGATGATTCACTCAGATGCGTTGTAGAGACTCCATTGCGAGTAGCCTCACAAAGGCCGTATTTCCACTTTGTCTCCACTAACGCGCGCTATATACGACAAGGCGACTTAAACGCGCTAAACGCGCGACGCTTCCGCCTAATCCGCGCATCCGCGCATCTGGCGCCTATAGCGCGCCTCTATAGCGCCTTTCGCGTTACTACGGCGCCTTTGCGCGCACTTTCGCGCTTTACCTTCGTGTTCGCTTTTCCAAGTCGCCTGTCCTCCGCACGTCCTGTCCTGTCCCTCTATGATCTGCTGGTGCGTCTCCCTTTATCTTGTCAACTGACTTTAGCTATATACCTCGTCTGTTTACACATATTTCCTTATTCTACAACACAACAACTCTTTTTCGCTTCGCTTCCGCTTCGGCTCAGCGCCTGGGAACATTTACCTTAGACATGGGGACTCTGATAGATTTTTCACTTACTTACTTACTCACTACATCCCATCATCCTGCATCAGTGTATACTGTGAATCAATTTCTATTCATTTGCAACACAACCACTGCGCGACTCTCTATTCTTTTGCAACAAGCTCTCTTGAGAAAATCTGGAGAGACCTTCGCGCTACTTCCGCCTCTTCACTAACGCCTATAGCGCGCTTGTTCCGCCTCGCGGTTCCGCCTACGTCGCGCTTTCGCCTTTCGTCGCGTTAACGCGCGTTTCGCGTTTACAAGGCGTCTCGCACCCGCGCTTTGCGCAGATTCCCTTGCTGACTCGTTCAGCGCATCCCCTCGCATTTACTCGAGGAAAAGACTCAGTAAAGATCCTCTTGGGCCGACTTCTACTCGCGTTCGAGGACTACTGCAGGCGACTTATCTTATATTTTTCAGTATAGACCCACTCACGATTCCTCATCTTCAGCGTGTCAGCGAGGAGCCATGAGTGAGTGAATGTATGATGTGACTTGCACTGATTCAATGCCTCGCGCAATCTCTGAGCTGAACCGGCATCAACTCTAGGAGGGCATCTCATATTTGATGTACTTGCAGGGTGGTCTGACTTGGAGACGAGGAGTCGTCATCCCAGGCCTGGGCCTCTGGTGCCTCGATTACATACTCTATATGCAGTGGATTCTCAGGGGAAAATGTCACTGTGTGAGCCGGAGGACCATGACCTGGGCATCACCTGGTGTATTGAGCGCTATCGTCTATGCTACTGGCAGCATGGTCAACAACAGTCACTTCCAGGAATAATAGGTGAAACCAAAAGACTGGTTGATCTGCCAAGTTCTTGAGAATATTTCATGACGCCAATACTTTGTCTAGGGTGATGTGTTCTGAGGCATTGTCATAATTCTTTGATAGTCTTGCCTTCCTTGGCATGGCACTTCATACACAACACTGGTTCTACCTCAAACACATTCATATCCAAAATTTATAATTCACATTAGCGATAATAGTGACATGGATAGCAAATGCTCTCAGAAGCGAAAATTATTTATACTATTCTAACAGTTACATTAAACACAATTAACTAAACCCTCATAGAAGGGTGAGAGCTATCTAAACAGCCATCAGTTGATCTCAAAAAGCCTCATGAGGCGAAAATAACTGGCACTATTATCAATAGTAGGCTCCCATTGAGGAGTGACAACCAGTCAAAGGCCCCCAGACCCACAAAGTGAAAAAAAGCGAAAAAAAACTGGTACTATTATCAATAGTAGACTCCCATAGAGGAGTGGCAACCAGGAAAAGTCCCCCAGACCCACAAAGTGAAAGAAAATGCGAAAATAGCTGGCACCATTATCAATGGTGGACTCCCATAGAGGAGTGACAACCAGCAAAAGAGGCCCCCAGACCAACAAAGTGAAAAAAAAGCGAAAATAGCTGGCACCATTATCAATGGTGGACTCCCATAGAGGAGTGGCAACCAGCAAAAGAGGCCCCCAGACCCACAAAGTGAAAAAAAGCGAAAAAAGCTGGCACCATTATCAATGGTGGACTCCCATAGAGGAGTGACAACCAGCAAAAGAGGCCCCCAGACCAACAAAGTGAAAAAAAGCGAAAATAGCTGGCACCATTATCAATGGTGGACTCCCATAGAGGAGTGGCAACCAGCAAAAGAGGCCCCCAGACCCACAAAGTGAAAAAAAGCGAAAAAAGCTGGCACCATTATCAATGGTGACTCCCATAGAGGAGTGACAACCAGCAAAAGAGGCCCCCAGACCCACAAAGTGAAAAAAGCGAAAAAAGCTGGCACCATTATCAATGGTGGACTCCCATAGAGGAGTGACAACCAGCAAAAGAGGCCCCCAGACCCACAAATTCAAAAAAAACAGTTTGGGGTGAGTGAAGAAGAGGGAAGAAAGAAGGAATGAAAATTTTTGGTTCAAGTTCACCGCATTTTTGCTTATATAAGCATTTCTAAATACAGCCCATCACTCAGAAATTCACATATATTCCAGAGTGATGCCGCTGTCTCCCCCTACCTACTGTGCCCAGAGGCATGATTCCATGTCAATACTGATGTTCCTGAACTCATGGACCAGTAGAAACAACGGTTTGATATGTCAAAGTCATGTTGTTGCAAAGTTGCTCACCTATGTGACCGCTTTTGCTTATGTAAGCAGTGTCACCCCTGTGATGCTGCCTCACCCAATGATTGATTTTTGAGCTTTCATATGACTTGCTTGGCTTCAAATAGAACTTGTTTCTGGGGTTATTTGGCCATCTGAATCTGATGGGAACACTGGTTTGGTCCGAAAAAATCATATTTCAGAGTGATGCTACCCCCCTCCCCCTCCCCCTACCTACTGTGCCCAGAGGCAGGATTCCATGTCGATACTGATGTATAAAAGGATGTTTCTGGTGTTTTTGGATCATATTAATTGATTGGAGATGGTCTCAGAGTCATCTGGGCTCATGTGAATTGTGATGTGTCAGTTGACCTGATACCCCCCCACAAAGATCGATTTTTTCAGGCTTCCCATGACTTGCCAGTACTCCAAAACTATTCTTCCTGGGGGTTCTTCATCCATCTGAACACGATGGTCGAGCCAGATTTCCCAGAAAAAATCATGTTCTTGAGATATGCAGGGCCCCCCTCCCCCCTCCTAACTCATATATCTTGATATTATGTAAATACCGATATATCAAAAGATGTTTCTAGTGTTTTATGATCACAGAAATCGATTGGAGATGGTCCTGGAGTATTCCCGGCTTGTCTGAATTGAAATATGTCAGTTTGCCTCATGCCCCCCCCCACAAAGATCGATTTTTTACAGACATCCCATGACTTGCTGGTGCTCCAACAGCATTTCTCCCGAGGGCTATTGATCATTCTGAACACGATGGTCGAGCCAGATTTCCCAGAAAAAATCAGGTTCTGGAGATATGCAGGGCCCCCCTCCCCCCTCCTAACGCATATATCTGGATATCATGTAAATACCGATATATCAAAGGGTGATCCTAGTGTTTTATGATCACTGAAATCCATTGGAGATGGTTTCAGAGTATTTCTAGCCTGTGTGAAATAAAATAGGTCAGTTTGCCTCATACCCCCCCACAAAGATCGATTTTTACAGCATTCCCATGACTTGCCAGTGGTCCAAAAGCATTTTTCCTGGGGGCTCTTGAGCCCTCTGAACACGATGGTCGAGCCAGAATTCCTAGAAAAAATCGCGTTCTTGAGATATACAAGGTCCTCCTCCCCCCTCCTACCCCCTATATTTTGCTGTACTTGATTTTAACTCAAAACCGATACTGTAAAGGACTGTCCTAGGGTTTTTCAGGTGTAGGAATCGATTGGTGATGGTCCTGGACCATCTGGAGGTCGATATTGGTGACATATGGTGGTGGGGCCAAAAGGGCAGTATTTTGAGCATATCTCCATAACCCAACCGCCGATTTCTCTAATTCTTGGCTCATATCATTCCTAGACGTACCCTCCATGATATGTACCAGCCCACAAAAAGAAATAGTTTCACAAGTTTGAAACCTATTTCAGTTTTGACCATATAAATTCAGCTTTCGATCGAACATGGGATTAATCACATGGGCCACCGCGATATAATTCATTCCACAAATGTAATGACTTGATCTGAGACGAATCATAGTGTAAGAAATGAAATTAAGTAATGACGGTAAATATTGCTAGATCACTGCCTTTGTACAAGTCAAGCAGTAGTATCTGGGAATGATCTCATCCGTTGCTGGCAGAACTGCTTTCTGCATAATGTCCTTCCATCCATCAGGTAGTCGTCCAAGGGTCCTCGCCTGCTCGATCAGCGCGATTGCCTGTACTATGAGTGATCCATTCCCAACTATTCCACATGATCCTCCTCATCGAATTGGCATGGTCAATAGTGACATGAACTGTGGGTCAAAGTCGATATCACGAAAATTGGATGGCAGGCCTGCCTTCACATTGCTTCTTATCTGACGACAATGAGTTGCAACACATGTCTCATTAAACCACCGCTGACACTTCCTGCAGTATCGCTGCAGGTTTGTTGGTGAAGAGAACACGGGATCACATTTATTGCATCCGCACTTTGACGCATTCTGAGAGTTCTGTAGCTGTCGTCAGCTTGAGATCAAAGCAAAGAGGTGAAAAGAGGACAGAGAGAGAGGCGTACGCTAACGTTCACCCCTTCCATATAAACAACATTCCTATGCTTTGAGAACTCGACGTCAATGGTCCATCGATTGTACAGTGTCCTTATAGGTATCTGTGGCTGCTCGAGATCACCTTCATTGTATGGCAAGATGGTCGCATGATCTACAAGTATGTAAATGTAATCCATCAATAGTCCGTGAATCTCGAAGAACGTACCCTCGACGCAACGTATATCTACTACAGACGTGTGATTACTGAGAACAAGCTCATATTCACCCACACATCTCGCAAGACTAAATGAACGCATTTGTCAAAATATTATTTCAGTGATTGATGGTAAATATACAAACGTACTCGACATCCTCATCTTCCAAATCCACCTTTCTGTAATACCACTGCATTTCGAGCCACACGTCCTTCAAGTAAGGTGTAAAATAAATGAGGTCTAGTCAAATAACGAATGTACTTGCCTGTACTTGTCGCCCAGTCTTCAGGTAGATGTCGGCTACCTTGCCATACCAATAAGAAATCGCTGGTAGACTACCATCTTGCATTGGCACTGCTCTTTCATCGAGGGGAAATATTGCGAGACTGCACAAAGTACTTCAGGATCACCCTCCAGTATACAGACCAATTCGTACTCTTCCCCTACTCAAATGACCATCCGGTTATCATCAATATCATCAGAGTTGTCGTTAGTATTGTGGACCCCTGTCAAAACAAGGTATGCGATCATAAATCAGAAATTAAAAGACCACCAGTGGGAAAAGATTCAGCGTACATTCTAAAGACGTGCATCGCCTCAATCGCTGAAGCTTGGGATGACTATGGCGCATAGGGGTTAGTGTTCTCCTTCCCCCTGTGCGGGATGCACAGCTGGAAATTGATGGTCGGTGGGACATAATAGTTGGGGTGGAACAGCAAGTGCTAGCAAGATGGTCGAGCACTTTTTAAAAACCAATAGGTACCTTGCAGCGGGAGCTATTGTACGTCCTCTAAAGATGTAATAATCTGGTGAACGGATCAAGAAAATAAGACAAGGGTTGCCCTTACGACATTCTATGCAGTGTTACATCACATAAATGATGAAATCGGACTTCAGCTCATTGAAAGTCAATTCTCCATTCAATTAAACCGAAACCTTAAGATGGCCGAATAATGCAGAGGAAATGGCAGGATGGGGTCAGTAAATCGACCGACAGGAATTGTATATAGAATACGTGATCGCCTAGTTATTACATCGAGGAACAATTCGCTTCATTGCGGCCCATGCACATGGACGTTATGGGGAATTTCGGGCTGAACATCATATAATAATATTTGCAACAGTGTCCACCACTCACACAACAGCACACAGCGTCTAATGGACGACGACGAGTCTGTCGACCTTCTCCAGCAAATATTTGAATTGAAGATCCTGGATTGGGATACGGAGGGTTCAATCATCCCAGAGACTAATGTTAATCAAGCTGTCAAGAGTGCGTATGAGGACGCATTAAAGCCTACTGGCAATATTGGAGCACCATCTGCAGGCATAGAACGATGCCATATTTTGGACCAGGGGAAGGATGAGATCGCAAAACAAAAGCCAAAGCGAGGCAGGCCACGAAAGAGAGTTGTTCAACGTCGTGAGTACATCAACTGATCCCCTGTTTACATATCAAATTGAGACTCTTATGCAGGTGTAAAGTTGGTACCCATACTCCCACCTGATGGACCAGCTCAGAACATCAAGCATACAAATGCACGAGTCATCCGTGCTACAATCAGTCCGGTCCCAGAGAGTGTGTCACAAGACGTCGATGTGCTTCGTGATAGCCTGACTGATCTACACCTCGCGAGCACAATAGACGAGGAGGATGAGCAATGGAAGATGGCTGATGATGAAGAGTCGCATACAGCTGACGTCTTGCAGCAGATCATGTTATCTGGCATCCTGGATTGGAGCCCACTAGAAGACGATAACTCAAATAGCGATGATGATGTGAGGGCACAGTCAAAGAAAAGAGATGTCAGGGGCATACCAAAACAGACGGATCATTCAAAGGTACATAAACAACGCCGTCCACGTGGACGACCAGCACGAAAAGCGACTACACATCGTGAGCTTCTATAATTGACCTCTATCCGTATTTACTTGACCATTGGTGTAGGACAACGTCAAGAGGTAATGGTATCAACGGATAAGATATCATCATCCAAGGAGCTGCGGAATCGTAATTCTAGGTGCATCATCCGTGCTACAAGCAAACCCGTCCAGGACGACAAGCATGAATATGTGGGTCACTGCGAGCGTGACAATGACAATGACCTATGCATAGAGGAGGATGAACCAAGAAATGGTCGATCAAGTAATAGGCGACTCAGGGGACGTCCGAAAAGGCGCGTTGTGCGTGCCAGAGAGACCGGTCAGTGATATTCGAAATACTGATTGAATCTACATGTCAACGATATCGAATATGCAGCGTCCAAACGGGCAGTCGTTCATGAATCACATTTAAGTGAATTTCAATCGAACACCCATCGTAAGCATCTTACACGTTTTTTACTGCCGTGCATGTGTTGTAACATCTTTCATCAGGGAGTCCAACACACTCTCGCAGCAGAATACCTGATGATGAGTATAGGTTATCTCCACCACCAGAGGCCATCGGTCAATCGCCTTCGCGTGAAGCCTCACCACCTACGATACCTGAACTGACAGTCGAGGAAATCGCTTGTGAGTTCATCATAAATTTTACATAGGATAAAACACTTATTTTATTCGCCCCAATCACAGCTCGTGCAATGGCCAGACCGGGTGTTTGGACATCTGTTTTAGACACTTGGGCAAGTCTCGGGTTGAATGAGTGGCTTGAGGCCACAGTAGCAGACTTTTATTTGTCCCATGTGTGGTATGAGCTGCTTGACAGATCACGCATGAGATACATGAATATGCATACAGCAATGGCGGCCGAGATGGAGGATGAGGAAGTGGAGCTCTTCCGGAGGAGCTCTTTTATACCTCCTGATGGCATATGTCCTATTGTCCCTGTTGGATTCGTAGTCCACCACTCCGATCATTTCTTTACAGTGATTTTTGACTATCAGCGACAAAAGGCCCATGTCCTGGGTCGCCATATATCCAACGACGCGATGGACATCGACGGACTAGATCCAGACGACTGGAACGAGTGGAGAGGACCGGATTATTGGAGGAGAATTGGTGCCCTTCATGGCTGGGGCACAGGGGATGTCGCTGATGTGTCTGTGATATCAATGGATTGGGAGCAAAATGGAGTAGATTGCGGTCCAATTGCTTGCTCCGTGCTCGAGCAATGCCTCAGCGCTGGATTAGATGAGCACGGTAACTTGCCAGTGTTTCAAGTTCAGTGCGGCCACAAGCTGCGCATCCAGATCTTGGGTCTGATTGCTGGTCGTGTCAGGCTCTGTTGTAGCGACTATCTCATGCTCCTTGATGTCGCACGAGAGGAATGGCGAGAGGACGAGCTGCCAGGCGAAGATATCATCAATGCGATTCAGAATGGGCGGCACCAGGCTGAATGCCTAAAGCTCCTGCGGAAATTGACCGTTGTTAGCGCAACCTGCTCAATATGTCAACGTCCCGTGGTAAATCAGGAGATGGATCACCCCTCACACAATGGCAAGAATGGAGTTCGAACCCCAGTCGATCAGGAGGATGGTTGTGACGCTGAACGGAGTGATGAAGAGGATTCCATGGGTACGACCCTGCCTACGGGTAGAAAGAAGAACCTCCCGAAGCTTTTCAAAGCAATCAAGCAACTGACTGGATCTCGAAATCGGAATGATATAGTCCCTCGTGCGGTTGGCACGCACATTCAAGTCGAGCCGGACACGCAACCTGATGTCCAGGATACCACCGACTCACAACGCTCTGTATCCGCCTCAGCATCTCGTAGGAGAGTGAAAGATTGGCATCTTGGAAGCAACAAACGATTTCCACGTCCCATTGCACCGCGCTCTCTGGCTGCATATGCAGGTCGGAGGTGGATTCCCGATGACCGCACGTTCGACGATTATGAAGGTGGACCAACGATCGAGATGTTAGTAACTCCCAGGGAAATCAATCAGGCGATGACATTCCAGGCGGGAGGAATCCAGATCTCCACTGCTTGGGTGCACTGGGTTGATCATGGCTACCGCATCACCCCTAGCTCATTCCATATATTCTATCAATGCGACCCCATAGCCACCATGGACCATGTCATGCCCATTGGCACAACCGACTCCCATGATCCTTCAAGTCAGGTTCCAGACCGCGTAACAGGCGCATATAGTCTGGCTCGACTAGGGTCAGATGGGGGAGCACGTCAAACGCACGTCGCAGATGTAGAAATTCTGGCTGCATCTGAACTGATCGACTCTGCCCAACATGATCCCCCACTCCATCATCAATGTAGGTTCGGACACAACGCCTTTGTTCGTGGCTGCACCAGTCATCGTTATGGCGATGGCACGTCCTTGTATGTCGACCTTGAACGAGATTCCGTTAGATTTTCAGAAGACGAAATAGAGATTTCTTTAGACATAGACAGTATCATTTGGACCACGAAGGAGTTCCGATGCATGGGGTCCGTGGGGATCTATCTCACTCCGTCATTTCAAACGAAACCTGGCATATTCAAGCACAATCACACATATGTCGACATCACAATTCCACAGTCAGAAGCAGATGCCAGTGCGCCCGGTGGTAGGACAGAATGGTTGTCAAAACGATTTCCGATGTCTGCCATCCCTCATACCGGTATTGGGCGCATATCCTCGGCTTCATCGACACTCAATCTATATATCGCATTTCCTAGGATGATACATCAACACCCAGTAAATGGGCGAAGAATCACGCTGATGCCAAAGGAAACTTTGGACATCTTTTGGGATAGAGTGCTACTTCTATCCATAGGTGACTGCACTGATGTTAGTTGGGCGCCTTACCTTAAGCACACATTGGAGGAGGCACGATACAAGGCTAGAGGTGGTGATGGACGAAAGGCTGGATGGGGCGCTCCAAAGACAATACCACTGTCGAATGATGACTTCATGGATGTGCAGGAGCGCATGGAAGCTCGCATACGCGATGGAGAGGGCGAGCTGAGCATGTATGGGTCGTCTTTCTTTATTCTAGAAGGAAAGGGAATCAAGCTCCTTACCAAGGATGGTCAGCGAGGGCGTTTCGAAGGGCCGGAAGAGGCACTGCGTCGAAATCTGTCCGACCTTGACTGGCCATACATGATGAACAGGAGGCATGGCGAGCTGCTGGTGGACGTGGGGATCTCATTTACGCCTCACTCCCCAGATGTTCCAGTGGTAGGAGTGTGGAGATTAGACGCGTTGGAGGCATCATTTGGAGCAGGAGGCTACAAGAGGGGTGAAATACATCATCACAACACGCTCTCTAGATATGGGGCAATGCAGGCCGAGATGCAGCAGGAGAGATCTCAACAAACCCACATCGCATTCAGGAGCACCTACAACCTCTACTATGAGTCAATACGGACGAACAACAACCAAGCGAATTTCGCATCTGACAGTGATGCATACAAGCTGTCCCCATCTTACATGGCTGAATGCTTCGAAATCGCAAAGGTTGTCGATGGTTGCAAGGATAAAACATATGGTGTTAGGGACGAGTATAGGGTCAGTGGACATGCAGCCAGAATAATGCTGGATAATATGGAAAGCAAGGTCGGTAATCTGCATTTCATGTATGATTGGAATGCGAGCTGAATATCTCTGGCGATAATTTACATGTAGGCTAGAGAATACCTGCAGTCAGATCCAATCCTGTGGGTCCCATCCAAAATCTGGTTCGAGCTTATCAGGCGGCGGGTGCGGGAGATTCAGAGGACCCAGATATCCATCGTCAAAAAGAATCCTCCAAATCTCGGGATTCTTACTGGCTTGCTAAACCACATGCTTCGCTCAACTACATCAACCCCTATCGTCTATGACTTTCACGTCCGCGAATCCCTCGCCCTCCTTGAATATAGAAATGTCCTCGAGACAGCAGGGATGTTTTTCTTACAGGAATTCGATTTGGACAGCGATACCTGCCTGGAGGAGGTCCAGCAAATCGATGACGTGAATGTCCTGGCCCTGATGGGCGTCAATGCAAAGGCTCAGAGGGATAGAGCAGTAGGAAGGATGCATGCATGGCGAAGTTCTGAGTCAGAGCTGGAGGACTATCCCATTGGTTGGACACCGACATGGACCCGACTTAAGGCAGCCCTTGCAAACTCACCTGCAATGATTATGAGACCATGGATGTGGTCGTCCAGGTTATCCAACACTCAACTCTCTGTCGGACGTTTGATCGTCATGTTTACGAGGCAGATGTGGCTTATGCTGACACCCGAAGTATTCAAAGGCATCCAACCCCACCCAAACTCGCTCCAGGAGGCCATGAAGTGCTGGACGATAACAAGCATCGATGATACGCTCAGTGCAGTTGCCTTCGAAGCGTGCAATGCTGGGCTGCATGACAGTACAGGTGTAACTCCAGGTCGCATGGGTCCAAAGTCGAGAACATTTGCGGACAGGTGCTTGCTATTCTTTCCTGACCCTGATGCCTCCCATAAAAACAACACTCAGTGGTCTACGCTTTGGGAGGGAGATGGATACATCGCGGAGTTTCACAAGATAATGAAGGCAATGGCGGAGGATCAGCAGAAATTGCTCAAGAAAGGGTTACACGAAGTATTTTCAGACTTGCACTGTCTTCCTGCAAGCAGTCAGAGAGTGTGGATACAGAGGAACGATGCCATATTATTCACAACAAATCCTGCATTTTACAGGATCGACTGTGTTGGAAGGGGGGCAGAGAGTCAAAGGAAAGCCCCAAGAGCACGTCGTGCCATGAAGTTGATCAAGGGCAGGCGCATATTTGCAGCTGACCTGATGGACTCACAGCCATTCGACACGGATGGCAATGTCCGGAGAAAGACAGCGAGGCAAAAGCGTCGGGAGATTCAGAAGAAGATGACGATGGCCAAGAGAAACAAGAGGGTTCCCCCTCCCCCACGTCCTCGGAAATCAAGGCCATTTCCTATGGACATAGGAGAATCAGTGGAGAGAGATGATGAAATGGATGTCGATTAGCTCAGAATATACATCGTATTTATTATGCTCGTCAACCTAATAGAAGTAACACTGTATGGCACATAGTTATGGCTACATCACCCAGAGTAGAGGATCAACGTCTATCACATGGTTCAAAGTCACATCATCCGTTGTGCCTATCTGTAGTCATATTTATGTGCCATCATCGAGCATGTTTGGGAGCGCAACCATCGCATTTGCTTCTTTGGGAGTGCCTGGGAGCACGACATTGGGTCAAATCCCCTCCCCTCTTGATGTCGTTATATTCTGCGTATCTATTTCTTATCGTGTGGATTAACAAAACAGCGATGCCCTTCCGCATTAATTTCTCAGCGTTTGTCGCATCAATTATTTTAATGGAACGACATACCTTCCTTCGGTTGTGGCGATTGTAATATTTCATCGACTAACTCCCAGACCAACATGCTTCCCTGGCCTAGCTTGGCCCAGCATGTCCATTCCTTCGGCAACAGCACGACTCGAGGATCGTTCATGCTATATTTGTTTCAGCCATGATATTACCCTCTTTGTGTGCTCCATGACTCGTAAACCCAAGCACTCGCAGCTGTACATTACTGAGAGGGCGCTTCACAGACTCCGCGATTGACTTCTTGGTTATAAGAATCACAAACAGGTGACTCAACGAATGAAGATCTTCTAAGCCTGTTGTGATTCGTCCAGCAACAATTGAATCGGCAATATCGAGATGAGTGAGACTCGGGAACACGCTCGATGTGTTGATTGCAGATGTGCAATTGACCTCCATGGATATCACCAATGACTTTAGTGGTAGTACATCTAGGGCGCGCAGCAGCAATGAAGGATCATCACAGAACGCATCTGTATAAACTGCGAGGGAAAGGCATGTGATCCCTTTGCAAGCCCCAGGAGGTCGATTAATGTAGATTCTGACACATTGCCGAAGACACACAGAGATTTTATTGATCTTTGTGCAAAGTCCATGTGCATGTGACGACACAAAATACAGGCAAGGAATCGTTTGACCCTATTGTCACCACGGAGAACGATGCTTTTATATAACATTCGTTCCATCCTGTTGTAATAGTCGCTGAGTTCAAACCCTTTTTGTGCATTGTCAATTTGGCTGCTCACCAGGGGGGGGGATGTGTCTGGCGCGCGAGACCTTCAAGTTTGAAGCCGCATATCGGCTCCAGCGACTCGCAAGAGCCAATATTATTTCCTGAATTTCCAGTGGAAGTTGAGCGAACATGGCTGATCGGGAATACCAGAATCATCTAACCACCACTATTATATATCCACAATAAGGCAACACATGTCGCACGACACGTGCATGATGCCATATTTCCATACTGGCATGCATGGCATGGGCGCGGCTCACAGTTCGCTAAATTACAATGCACACGTGTTTTTTTGTGGCCAGGTGGAGCAAGCGCCTCGCGAACTAGGTAGGTTCGGTCAAGTATCAGTTACAACAGCCCTAGTAACTGCCAGCATATCAGACTTTGGCAACAGTCAAAGTGTTATGAAATGTGTTACTTTAGGCGTTCTGCGTATTATAGCATGAAATAATAACCACGGATATGTCTTCATTGACGCCCTCATATTTCTTGCAGCAGAATGTTTCTCATGAGTAGAAAGAGCTAAAATATACTGCTGGATCTCCAGTGGAAGTGCGGAAAACATCACTGCTGATAGATGAGAATGTTTCAGCGGCACCTTGTTCCTGATCAAATAGTGTGACAACGGGCAATTCATGTACACACTACAATTTATATCATTGTTCGACTTATCTAGAAAGAAATACACGTTTCGCCGCACTGTGCATGATGGTGCCTTATCGTTGTTGCAAGTATATCTGACGGCAGCCATTGACATAAGTTGCTATTACACTATCATGGTTTTTCGCTTCATATTTCCCGCTCACGAGGTCACGGATCCGAGTATTACGTAGTGGCTCTATTGAGGTATGTACCTGCAATGCATCGTTCACGTTATCATTAATTACATACATTCACCTCTCACATTATAATTTGTCAGTCACGTTTTCACGCCTGGAGTGTCATTCACAAGTTTCACCGCGAACATTCATAATCATGGGGCAGGTTACAGGTATCTGCTCCAAGGCCATCGAGCTGAGTGTTGCCCAGCATTTTCAATCACCATCCACTTTTGCATTCAGACAATGCACTACTCGTTCATTTGCGCCCGAATATCGTCCTTATACCATTCAGGCACTATGAACAACACTAAGGAATCTGGTAGTCAATCCGGCGACATCTGAATCACCCACATGATTTAATCACTTTAGGCCTCAACAGAGGTAATCCTGTATTGTATGTCCAAGACCAGTGTTCGTGCTCGTGACATACTCACGGGCAGAGATACATGCTATCAGAATTATACACGCCCTAATGATGAATCCAGACACAATTGAACATGTTATATTTCAAGCACCAATTTATTTCAATCACATGTGTCCTACACGAATCATCTCACACTGACACAGGCTAACTCTTAAGACAAAATATATGGGGGATGGGACGATGAAGAAATGTGGCCACAATAATCAATAGTGAACACCCATAGAGGCGAGAGACTACCAGTCAACCAAGTAGAATGAAAGAAGCTACCAGCATGGCCCAAGGACAGGAAGATGGCCACTATCATCGAAAGTGAACGCCCATAGAGGCGAGAAACCATCCGCCACAGTCCAAGGGTTGCATGCATGGTAGGAGTGGAACAAGGAAGAGGAAGATGGCCACGATCATCGAAAGTGAAGCCCATAGAGGCGAGAAACCACCAAGTCAACCAAGTAGAATGAAAGAAGCTACCAGCATGGCCCAAGGACAGGAAGATGGCCACTATCATCGAAAGTGAACGCCATAGAGGCGAGAAACCATCCGCCACAGCCCAAGGGTTGCATGCATGGTAGGAATGGAACAAGGAAGAAGAAGATGGCCACGATCATCGAAAGTGAACGCCCATAGAGGCGAGAAACCACCAGTCAACCAAGTAGAATGAAAGAAGCTACCAGCATGGCCCAAGGACAGGAAGATGGCCACTATCATCGAAAGTGAACGCCCATAGAGGCGAGAAACCATCCGCCACAGCCCAAGGGTTGCATGCATGGTAGGAATGGAACAAGGAAGAAGAAGATGGCCACGATCATCGAAAGTGAACGCCCATAGAGGCGAGAAACCACCAGTCAACCAAGTAGAATGAAAGA
>NW_024540609.1:0-29987 GCF_016647625.1 Suillus subalutaceus | reverse complement strand
AACTCACATTTGTTCCAAGTTTCGACACAAATTGATAACATAATTCAACGATCAACAATGCAACCTAACAAGAGAGTGACAATAACAGGGCAGCATGAAAATCACATTCAAGACAAAATGACAGCAAGGTGGTAACACAGTACATATGATAGCATGACACGGTATTGTTATATATCATCTAGAGCGGCACCTCCACGACTCCACCATCATTGACTGCCTCAGCATACGCGGCCTGGGCAGCAGCAAGGGAGGAGTGGTGTCCAAAGCAAGCACCTGGAATGCCAATAACATGTGGATGGACATTGTGCCTGGTAATGATGTTAAAATTTTCGATTAAGCCAAACTGTAAGGTACATACCAGCCTTGGAAGACGCCAGTTTCGCAGTCCCACAGTGACAACATACCAGCACATGGAAGTAGATGTGGAAGTAGATGTGCCGGTAGCACCAGCGGGAGTGACTGCAGCGGCAGCACCAACCACGGCAGTCTGAGGAACTGGAGCAGTTGTAACAGTTGGGGGAGTGGGTCCCACAGCAGCAGTCTGAGTGGCTGGAGCAGCAGGAGGAGTCATGCCAGTGACTGTAGCAGCTGCGCCAACAACAGCAGTCTGAGGGACCGGAGCAGTTGCAACAGTCAGAGTGACTGGGATGGCCTGCATAGCTGGAATGGTTGCAGGTCCAGTTGTGGTTTGGGGAGTGGGCCCACATCAGTAGTCTGAGTGGCTGGACTGGCGGAAGGAGCATATGAGGATACAGCTATGTTAGAGCTGAATCGGCGGAAGAACACACGACTTACCATCTGCAGGTGAAGGCTGATACTGGAAGTAAGTGCCACAAGTGGGGCAGTGCCCACTCAAGAGCTCCTCCGTGAGATAAAGAGTGTCACCATCCTCATTGTGGGCGTCCATAATGGCTGTAAGGACATTGGTGAGCAGGGGTCAAGTTAGCAAACTTGAAACATACCATTTTGAGTGCGGATGAGGTCCAATGCACTTGCAAGTTCGGATAGACTGAAAGTCTGCTCCTTGCCGAAGTTGGGGAAGACCTTCATTTTAAACAAACAAGCAAGGGTGGGAGTATTACTGACGGGTAAACATTATGTGGGTAATGAACTGTAATTGTTGATGTGTTTGATGGCAGTTTTATATGTGTTGGTAACTTCCACTTATCGATGGGAGCTCATTGGCTGATCACCAATTAAGGTTCAAATCCCGTGTGAGTGAGTTTGCATGGCACACTTTGGGTCACCATTCGCGGAGTCAAGAGTAAAAAAACACAAGGTACAGTGCCCAATGTAGACTTACTTCATTCATTTGAGGTTAATATCAGTTGATCAGATGCCTGGAGCCTCATGGATGTCACGCGAACAGTTGGCTTGGCTGTCAGAGAAGATGGATGGGTTTCGATTGAGCCAGCTGCAGGGCAATGTTTCTACATACTTGTCCGAGGTAAATAATCAATGGTTTGTGAAGTGGCCCAAAGCTGCGGTGCACTTCAAGGATAAAACAGGGGTTGGACTTACGGAAGAACAGCTCTCAAAGGAGCAACACTGTTAGCTTAGGACACCATCTTAAGCAGTGCAAGGCTGTAAGTGCTATATTTGTAATTTCATATTCGGTTGCTAATACCAAATATCAGCAACTACGTTTCATACTTCTACCGCAACACCTCAGCCGCAGGGCGTGCCCGAGTCACGCAATTCACCAAAACTATCACGAAGTTGATGGGCTCCTCTACCGAGCGCACACATGGGCCAACCGCCATTGAGCACTTTCTTCATACCGAGTATCAGTCTGGGTCCTCGGTCAAAGAAGACATTGAGTCTCACTTGAAGAGTGGCAAATACACCCGACAGAATTGCATGTCGAGACTTCGCGCAGAAGCAGCCAAGGCAATGACTGCTCGTGGACAAGAATACATGAGGAAAATGGAGTTGGAGGCAAAAATGGAGTGTGAACGCCGTGCTGAGAAGGCAAAGACTGAGCTTGAGGCTCTATGCAATCCTGACGAGTCAGCGCATGTGCAGTAAGTACATTTCTAAGAATATGCTATTATGTGAAGTTCATGTTGTTCATGCAGGTACATTGAAGGCCTTGGTGCCAGTGGTTGGCCAGCTTCTACAGACTATCCAAGAAACTACTGGCTGGTATGAGAGTATTTACCTTGGAGGACCAGACCCACGTGTGGCCGGGGATGTTCGTGTTTTCAGGTAAGAACATGCAGCATACCTACCACATTGATACCAATAATGTTATTTACAGCTTCCACCATGGGAAGGGGTCTACTGGTCTCAGATTTTGCGAAGCACTTCCAGATCACCACACACGCATGGTTGAACCATTTACCACGTTCCTAAAGGGCGCCTTTGCTACCCAAGTCCTTCCCCCATGATCCAAAACCATCAACTCTGTGCTGCCTGACGCTACTCTGCTGACGGACGCTCAAGCGTCACACACCCAATCAATGGTCAAAGACCACTCCATTATCAATCCGCACTCAGCAGCTGTCACACAGTATCCCCATGCTTCCTCCACAGCACACAGTGTACTTCCTAACTGAGATCCACCAACCCCCCCAAGATCAGTCATTCGACAACTCCCTGGGGCTCTTTGGCACCCCGCTGGAACCATTTGTGATGTCCGATGACACACTTTATGAAGGTAATGCTGGGGCAGGGGCTGAGCCTTTCATGATGTCTGATGACACACTTTACACGATCACACCAGAAGACAATGATGACTCGTGGCAAACATCACTCCCGAGGCTGCCTCCTTATCCCGGTCAACTTCCACTTCTTACTCCTCCTCATCTTCGTGGCCCTATAGCTCGTCTTGAATCAGGTAACGTGAACAAGACAACTCGTCCTCATCCTCGGCTGTACGCTGGTAAATCAAATTCTATCTACGATAAGTTTCGTGATTCTCCCCCATCATCTCCTGTGCCTTCTCTGGCCACTCAAATACCTTCTCTGGCTGAAGTCATGCCTCCGTCACCTCCAGCAGCACTTGTTTTGCCCCCTGCTGCTTCCTCTCTACCAGCCGTGCCTGTGACACCCTCTGAGACTCCTGCTGCAGGCTTCTTCACCTGCTGCTATGCAGCCGCTGGACCCAGGCGACTCCATCTCTTCCTGCTGTCTCTTCCTGCCACACTAACCATGTCTCCTGCAACTCCACCTCTTCCTGCCACTCTAACCACATCTCCTGCAACTCCAGCTCTTCCTGCCATGCTAACCACAGCTCCTAGCTTCCAAGGCTTCTCCGACACCAGTGCCTGTCGCATCTTCACCTCTTGTGAGGATGCTGGAGCCTCTTGAGGACATAGTGAATGAATCTGTGCGATGTAGCAGTCGGACACACATGCCATCAACACATCTGGCAGAGGCCAATAGGATTGGCACTCACAAAAGGGCACGAAAGTAAGTTTGTTTTTTCTTTGCTTGTTCATTCAGACTAAACCGTCTTGATTCAGGCCACGCAAGTCAGCTTCATGAGCAGCAGAAACCAACTTTCACCCGCTGACACATTTCTTGTCCTCTTTGTTGTGGTGCCTCATGGCATGCAGTCTTCATGACACCGGCATGCAACGTAGTACTCACATAATTCACATCTTTTGTATTATATTAATGTTCCTGAAATATATATATCTTGATTTCTTGCAACATTGAATGCCAAGGCTCAGTCCGAGTCACTGACTGAGACTTAGTGTGAATTTTAAGTGCGCTGACATCACGTGATATTGGTTCATTCGTACTTACAATAACAAAGTCAAAACAACTTTGACATACATTCATACAGCTAGCAACCTTTAAGTTTTATTTTATTAAAGAGAAGAGATTCTGACGGGCAGGTAATAAGTATTTTTCTTGCCAAACCTTCGTCATGTGTATTTCAGACATTGAAAGGACAAGGTTAGTTCAAACTCCGCAAGGCAAGGCCCAAGAACAAGCTGATCACGCAAAATGGGAAATGAACCCAGAGAACCACCATGCTAATTGTATTTTTAGATGTGAATGGTTCGATACCTATCCTAATTGGGGCATGCGGAGATGCCCGTGAAGTTCCAGCTGATTATTATTATAGCAACAGTTCGATACCTATCCTAATTAGGGCACATGGAGACGCCTGAGAAGTTCCAGCTGATTATTTTATAGCAACGGTTCAGGTATATCCTAATTAGGGCACAGTGGAGACCCCCGAGAAGTTCCAGCTGGTTATTTTTAGAGCAACGGTTTTCGGTATATCCTAATTAGGGCACATGGAGATGCCCAAGAAGTTCCAGAAGGCCAGCCTCCCATCTGTATGCTTCCTGTATGCTTCCTCAAGGGATTCTCCCTTGTATGCATACTTTGTGGGGGGTTGGTGATCCTAGGTAAGTATGCATAACTGTTGTTCTACAATGCCTGGCATTGTATCAATAATTATGACAGTATAGCCTCTTTCTTGCAATCCCTTGTCTTTCAACATCAATTTGCTATGCGTATATCGAGCTTTATCTAGTGGGAATAATCTTATATAATCTGGCATATTTTTGATATGATTTTACCGACTAAATCTGTAACATGATAATAAAATGTAATGACACTATCACACTGTTGTCTGCTTCCAAGACAAACATCAAGATGATATTTTTCTGACATAGTCAGATCATATGTTAGATATTTGTGAGACTATGATAATAATATCTAAGGCTAAAACATGACATGTAATGATGTTTTTTGATTACCAAATATATCTAGTCATATCAAGTTCGGGTCGATTTCCTGATGACTAGCGGCCTCGTGTTTCCACAGCCGTGGCACGCATTCAATGACGCGTTTTCCTGCGCTCCTCGTCTCAGATACGTAGTCGAAGGCGTGGAAAGAGTGCTGCACCATGCATATATACAGTACATTCTCTTATATGATCAATATACTTAAATACAATGGATACAAGTCACTAGTAGTAACGATACGTGCCATAAGTCCCACAGTTACCCGATGATCACTAATCTCAGTTTAAGTAGAGACAGCGGTCATAATTACCTCCTTGGTTCGCGCCCCACCATGGAGCGAACAGGTGTGAGGTCCCAGCAGCACCTTGCACCGCAAACGAGAGGATGAACACCATGACTTGAGTGCCTCCGTCAAGGGCTACATCACTTGATTAGTCTGGGGTCCCTACTGACGTTTGAGAATACTGACCAGCTCCGATGATGTAGTTGTATTTGGCAAACCAGCGAGGGTAGCGCGTACGCAGCCACCATTGCGAGAGGAATGCGATAGCAAAAGTAGGAGAGGAGAGATGAATTGATTCCAACACAAAGCCATCCGATGTAGTATCTGTGAGATATGTGAGCATGCTGTCAGTAATTCAAGGAACACTGAACGTACGCGATAATTGGAGTATAAAGATAATCAGCACGAAAGCTTTGGCCAATACCTGTGAATGACCCAGAAAGGAACAGGTATGAAAAGTCCAACTAGGTAAGCCCAAGGAACCCATTGGTATATTATGGCCTACGGAAAAGAGCTCGTGACTGAGTCCACCCCATGCAATTGCCTGAGAGTTGTACATCTGTGGCTGTTGGCCAGACCAGATATTGGTTCCTTGAACAGATAACAAGATTTCACGTTGGTTATCTATGATTGAATTCATCATGACTACATGTGCAATGTCAGTTGATTGTTTTAGTCACTGTAACAAGTGGCGTGCGCACTGAAGTTCAGGATGGCACCAAGCAGCGTGCCAAGAATCTGGGCAGGTAAATGCAGCGCGAGGGTGGCAGCTTTGCATCTGTAAATTACGGTCAACACAGATTGCCCTGTCCTCCTACACGCTTGAAATACACGCACACTGAGCAATCTTGAGGTCGCGGAGTAATAGATTGGCTTGGGTGACAGAGTCTGTAACATCGGGTTAGCCGACCTGTTCTTGGAACGCAAGGCTGACGCATACTGGATCCGTATAGAACGAAGTACATATTTGCCACTGTCGTATTCGTCAATCAAAGCACATTATAAATCAACGACGAGCAAGGCAATCACCTGGCAACCCCTTGTGAAGGTAACCACCAATCATCTGGACAAACCTGAATGCAAATTGAAATATCGAAGATCGAGAATTGAATTCAAGCACCTACGGCTGGATGGCGAACATCAATCCTGTAATCGCGGCGAGTGCACAGAAGAATAGAATAGAAATCGTCGCCAGCAAGAGTGAGATAAGGAAAGCCCCACCTTCAACGCTCATCAGCCTGGACCATATTTCCAATCACAGCTACTCACCATGGCAAGGTCGAATCGGTCTTGTATAAAACGACCAGGGCAACAACGAAGGACAGGAGAAAAACGACGAAGTACCAGCTATTGGGAGCATCGGGGTACTATTACAAAAATATTCATGTTGGTAAGCTGAATACAGAGAAATGCTAAAACTCACCTTCAGCATCTGCTTGTAGTGGGGATCGATATCCTCATCATCAACGTCTTGCTTCCGCATTCCGTCGGATTGCCAGAACTTCCAGTCAAAATTCGCCCATAATTTTTTGATGCCCGACGGAGTCATCCAACTCCACGCAGAGCGCATATCAGTCCCGGTTCCAGAGGAGAAGATGACTAAACGTGGCCGCCAAACCCTATGATTTCAAACCGTCAGTCCGCAGAGTCTCACTAACGTTTGGTGGACTTGCCAAATTTGAGGAAAGCAAGTTGACTATCCAAGTGCTGGAATAGTAAGGTATCGCCTTGTTCAGCAAGCAGTGTGGGATCGACTTGCATAGTTGGCATTGAGAATGAGTGTTTGATTGTACTGTGTTCCGTTTTCATAGAACAAGAGTTGAGAAAGCTGTGGGGAGTTGGCGTCAATGTTCTGCCGTTGCACATGAATGTAGACTAACGAATGGGAAGTTCTGGGCCTTCCAGATGTTGTTGTAATATACAGCCACAAACACAACCCTAGACATAAGTCAATGCAAGGTCTCGAATCAGGGCGGAGTGGTCGCACATGCAAAGGAGGTAGCCCAGTAAATTCGAGAACTGTTCAAAAATATGTAAGGCTCCTGACCGCGGAATTGAGAAGAGGTCAAACCTGTGCTTTGAGCGGAATAGTCATAGGGTTCACCCCGCCAGAAATATACTGTCGCAGATCCAGTCAGTAACGCGATCCACTTCGAAGTTCGTTCACACTTACTTGCCAGTCAAAGCAGATAGACAGGAGCCCTAGACCCTCGTTACCGTTTGTACCACCAAACACTCGCGAGACGGCAGGCATTGTTGGGAGCTGCAAGACACATAATTGACAACCCGGTCAGAAGCGGAAAGATCCATTCTGGGAAAAGCTCCCAAATAAAGATACTGAGTCGATCAGCATGTTTGATCATTGCCGGTCTTAATCGAGGGACTTACGCAGTAAACACAATGTAAAAGACTCTGAGCTTTTTCCGTGCTGTCATTCCCGCCCTCGTAGAGAGCATCGAACATGGACAGCAATGGTAGCACACCGGGGTATAACATCTTTGATGGATATAACAGGATGCCTGTTAGAAGTATGTGAACACTGGGTTCAGCAACAGACTCGATTGTGGACATACCTCTCATCATGCCACCAATTCCATAACTGAGAACTTTGTCAGCGTCCTGCTGGAACTTGCAACAAAAATTCTCGTACCCAAGAAGTTGAGAAGAGAAGAGTAGGAACACTGAGGCACCGGCATTGGGCGTGATATTGTAATACAATCTTCAACAAAGACAAAAATCAGTAAATTCCATTAATATGAATAATGTCCACCGACCGCTGGACAGCAAGAACTTCGGTACCTAAGGCGGAGTTGGCAGAGGCGCTTGCCATGATCACAACGAAAGCATTTTCTTTCTTGTTGAATGGCCCCTACGGAAGATACTTAGAATAAAGCAACGGACGTGGGTAAATTGGTTTACGGGATTCAGATAGCGCAGGAGTCCACGACGAGGAATAAAGGTCTCCATGAAGATGCCCAGGATATAAGAAACAACCGCGAGGAACATCAATGACACTAAAACCTGTTTGCTGCGGCAATGATATGAGCACATAAAGTCGTCATGCTTGCTCTACCACGTACAGGCTTGAAATAATAGATTTCCGCTACAAGTTGACATTAATGAGTATCATACTGGCTGAAAACGAACCCAGGGTAAGCTCACCGAGTACTCCGCCAAAGGTTGAGAGGCCAAGACCGATAAAGAATGCACGGAATGTCCACGGGTTCAGAGAAGGGTCGTCGTCCACCGAGATGACGTGCGTAGCAATATCACGTTCATTGGAGAGCACACCTTCCTCGCTGTCCGAGTCAGCATCAACTGTTGCAGTTTCGAACGTCAGCCTTTCCCATCGAAGGATTTGTCATCAGTGCTAAAGGCTTTCTCGCTGGGCACAGTGTGCTCGCTGATCGCCCCTGCAGCGGTCAGACTCATCGTAACTGATAAGACAGTACTACAAGAGAAGCGAGAAGTTTCAGTGCTCAGCTGACTATAAGTATTTACCTCAAGCGACTATTCTCGTAATTGGAGATCCAGTTGTTCGATACGGCCATCTCTGTGGCCCCAGTGTACGGACCTGTACGCGTGGTATCGTGAGCATGTGTCTCGCGTCTAGTAGTGAGATAAGAGGGTACCTCTGAATTATGAGTCTAGCGAAAATAGCTCTGTTTTGGCATTTGAAATGGCATAACGTTGGTCAAATAGTACATGCCGGGGGCAAATCACATGGGCCAATGCATCACCTTGCGGAGCAAGGTCACTCCAATGCGGCGTTTTCTGCAGATTCAAAATAAAAACAAACATGCGTTCAAGCAAGACGACGCCACCCGACCTGTACGCGTGGTATCGTGAGCATGTGTCTCGTGTCTAGTAATGAGTATGATAAGAGGGTACCTTGGAATGATGAGTCTAGCGAAAATAGCTCTGTTTTGGCATTCGGAATGTCATAACGTTGGTCAAATAGTACATGCCTGGGGGAAACCACTTGGGCCAATGCCTTTAAAATTGATAATGTATTGCGCACCAAGTTCAACAGTTGGCTTCGCATCAGGAAAATTGCCCAAATCTGGTAAGGTCCGGAGAATATCCCGTGAGGCCTTCTGAGGCGCGAGCCGCGCGACACCATTTGTTCATCACATCGATGCATCATCGTCTGGCCAAGATGCCCATGCCCACCTCACAAGGCATTACTAGACCCTCTCCACCTCACGGCAGCCTTGCGAGGCATTTCAAGATTGGCGCTATCTAGGATGGGGTTGCGAGGGAAACTTCATTTGTGTGTGCAATGGTGCGTTATTTTGATATTTTGTGATCCACCAACCTCAGTGGCCATGCAAAGCAATCGACTCCAAGTTGCGCGTACGAAAGCCCGCACGTTGGGAGCTCGAACACGTAGAGAAGCAAGCACAGCAAGAAATCATTCACGACATGTGAATATACGTCCTATCACAACATCGTGTATGTCCAATGTCCATTCCTTCATGCCATCTCATTTTGCAAAGTCTCAAGCCTCTGAAAGGTCATAAACGTCCGTGCGATTCCGATTCATTATATGCGTTGTAACATACAGTGTTCTTGCTCATCAACGGCGTGAAACATGCACTTCGGTCTGGGTGATTGGTTCTAGAGCGAACTTGACTCTCAGCTCCACATCTTGATACGAGCACTATCTTTGGTATCTTGTCGCTGAGCAGAAGCATGTGATCCTGATTGCGAACTGATGTTGACTGTCACCCAGATTATCTGCCGGTCCTTATCCTATTGCAATCGGACTGCGGATCTTGTTGCTAGAAACTTGCATTTAAGGCCGTAACCTGATATAGATAGATAGGCGATTGCAGCGTGTTATTGTCATCGCCCATGGCGTTTTTTCCTTTTCCTACTTATCACGTGCACTTGCATATATAATTTCTCCGCATGCCTCTGACAGTCATTGTCTCCAACCACAGCTGAGGTATGGTTCCTAGTTCCTCGTCGTCCCACCGTCTCTTACTTTATGTTCTCTAGCGTGTTTTGCGTCTAGGTACTAATAATATCGAGTCGTTGTCTCCGACCACTGAGCGTGTTTCGTGTCTAGTTTCTAACAGGTTATCAGTTGCGATTTCTAAATGAAATCCTATCAGGCTATGCATACCAACATGCGCCCTTGTTTCAGCGACTCGCTGTAATCTTCTCTTAGATGTTTCGCCGTCTTTCTTTGACATGGGAAAGCTCAACCACATCCCGGAATTGACAGGTCCGGATACATACTTTGCGTGGAAGCAGGAGGTCACTTATGCCCTTGGTATTGAGGATGAGGACGTATAGCAAAACTCGACAGCAGATCGAATATCCTCCGCGGCGGGTTTTAAATTTGAACGTGCTCTATGTGCTGGGGTTGAGTATACCTGGACAAGTGTAAGACTAATAAGATGAACCTCGAGGAAATCATCCATGAAGAATGTCAAGGGATGTTCCTATTAAAAAAATGTCGTCAGCAGGTTTCGACCTTGCACAGTCCAAGAGAAATAGATTTCGATTCCGTTGTGGTTTGAACTACTTGGCTAGTAAGATCAGTTCAGAATCCAGATGAATGCGTGAGGAATCATCGATGCATCCATAATTGAATCTTTGAGGCTGTTCTGATTAGGGATTAGCACAGGTAAACCCGTGGGTGTCCAGAGCCCTACCCACACCCGTACCTGGTAGTGATGTTCCGGCCCGGCTTGGCTCGAAAGCCCCGGCTTTGGCCCGGCTTCAGACGGCCAGGGCTTTCAGAAATCAAGAGCCGGGCCAAAGCCCTCGAGAATGGCTTGGCCCTGGCCCGGCCTGGCCTGAGCCGCGGCCTGAGTATGAAAATGAGTAGGCAAATGACATCAATGATTAATAGGTAGATAAAACAAAAGTCAAACGATATCTATGTCATCCTCGTCATCCTCCAGCAGCAAGACATCCCAACCATCTTCGTCATCACCCTCACTCATCATTAGTGCTGCCGTGGTCCAGTCCTGAACCATGGTTCGAACCGGACTTTTGGTCCGGTTCCCCTGTGGTTCGGTCCACAGTCCAGGTGTCAGCCAGAACCGGACCATAGTACGGTTCTTGGTTCTGGCGTTGGGCGAACGGTTTGACTTCGGTTCGGACGGGTCCCGAACCGTTCCGAACCCCGAACCAATGGTATGTGCGCCACTGCTGTGACTGCTGCGGCAACTGCCGCGACCAATGCTGCGCTGCTCCCAAATAGTGAGTGTGCATCAATTACACTTACTGCTAGTCACTGGAACCTTCCAATCCTTGTCCTGCAAACGAACCATGGCCAAGTCGAGCATGTGCCAACTCCTTATTATTATAATCACTCACGGTCAGACGGTATCATCACAAGTACTTCAGTCTCTCAATCCAACGACTGAGTTATCCTTTCGCTTCTAGTCCGAGCCTCTCTTCATTTGAGCCTTCCTGTCTCTGCCTCCCATGGCAACTTCTTCCAAACCAACAGATGAAAGTTCACATCCATATGACACACTCCCGAATCACCAGGACTTGGACTGGATGATATCTGATGGTTCACTGCTGATACTAGAACTGATTTCTACGACTGCAGTCTGACAAGTCGCAGATATGCCCTTGTCGGAGTGGCATGCTCAATTATCTTCAGCTGCTCATGCATCATTGCAGGCATTGTCACTTCAGCCAATCATGGAGTCTTTGGAGTAACTGTGATCAACATGGTCTCCATGGAGCCTATCAACATCATGATACAGTCAGCTCAGTTGGGCCAGCAGAGTGAAATTCTGGCCCTGGTGCCAACTCATCAACAACTTGTCAAGGTATGCATCTTCATTCACACCATTCAAATTTTAACGGTGATTTAGCCCTATTGCAGCACCGCCGTGTCACACGAAATTCAGCAGCACAAAACGAACACCAGCACTCCATCCTGCTCATTTGTTAATGCCCTTCAATCAGATATTAGAGGAGTACTGGAGCCGTGTTTATGGCCGTGGCGTACTATACACAATCATACCACTGCACCTGTGACTAGCGGGTTTGATGACTCATTCGTTCCACTCCACCTCGCCGATGTTCCCATCTCACGGTTCAGTACTTTTGATGTACTGAAGGCCACCATTGTACATACTTGCGACAATCAAAACGGTGCTCCAGCCGCTCGAGGCAATGACGACAACTTGGATGAGGCCATTGCACTTCATAGGGAAGCGCTGGCCTTACACCCGGTCAGTCACACAGATCAGTCCTCATCATTAAATAATATTGCAGCTCAATTTATCGAGGTAACAATGAAGACTTGGATCGGGCTATCGCACTTCACAGCGAAGCACTGGCCTTGTGTCCAGTCAGTCACACAGATCGGTTCTCATCATCAAATAACCTCGCCGCAGCTGAACTCTCCTCCCGCTTTCGCCACCGAGGCAACGACGAAGACTTAGATAAGGCTATCGCACTTCACAAGGAAGCGCTAGCTTTGCTCCCAATCAGTCACACATCAGTCCATGTCATTAAACAACCTCGCAACTCAACTCTCCACCCGCTTTCGCCACCAAGGCAACGACGATGACTTAGACGAGGCTATTGCACTTCACAGGGAAGCGCTGGCTTTGCGCCTGGTTGGTCACACAGATCGGCCCTCGTCATGAAGAAGAGGGGGAGACACTTGGGTGGTTTGAGACAGCAGCAGTAGAAGCAGAGGAGCATGCAGCTGCTATGTTGGACCAGTTACTCAATGTCACGTAGATCTACTATGTCATTTTTTGTTGCGCTTGAAATTTTTTTGGTTCGGTTCGTGTTCGGACCACAAAAAAACCGAACCGGACCGTTGAGAATGGTTCTTGATGGTCCAGTTCAAGGTTTGATGATTTTGCAGAACCGGACCACGGTTCGGTTCTCAGTTCTCATCCAGGACCCTCTGAACCGGACTGAACCGGACCGCGGCAGCACTACTCATCATGCTGTCATTAGCATCCGGTTCAACATTGAATTCGTCGACTTCAAGTTCGGTGGATGATGATGGACCAGGTGGACAGAAAAGGAGGTCATGACGAATGGCACACTTAACACATTGCAGCACATCGACAATATCGCATTTGAGGCGATTATGACGCTTACTGATAGTGATACCCCCCTGTGAGAAGGTGTGTTTGCTCGAAACAGATGTTGCCATGATGGATAGATAGTCCTGAGTGATGGAGGACCACACTGGTCTGTATCTGTGTGTGTTCAACTACCGCGAAGTACATCAGTAACGACGGATGAACTAGAATGTAATAGTATATACGTACCCCCCACCATTTGACCGTACTTGTTCCAGATGGCAGTTTTGCCTCAACAGTGTCAATATAAAGTCTGAAATCAGCGTACCAAGGCCTGGCAGGATCAACATTGGCTGCCAATGTGCCCAAACCAAGGTCTTCATCTTCATCTGAACTCTTGGTCTCACGAATGAGTTTCTTGAGGCCATGAACTTTGCCTTTCTTGATGGGTAGTTGTACGGCCGTCGCTGATTTGCCCATTGTGACATAGCAAGTCTTAAACTAAGTCCCAGATTAACAATGTAAGTTGAACAGCAACATTATTGAACGCACCTCTAGTTCTGCACAAGCAAGGACCTCCTCTTGCAGGTTTTCTGGCCAGTGTTTCTTAAAGTACGCCATCTTACCCATTGGATCAAGTACTGTACAGATATGTTAGCAATGTGCAGCACCGCATGAACAGAATAAGACATTGTTAAGACCGTAGCTCAAGGGTAGATGGGATCCGAAGGGCTTGGCCTCAGCTCGTGCGCTGTGCCCCTTACCCGAGTATGTGCCCTTAATTTCAGAATGAAGTCCAGATGGAATCCGACGAAGTCCGAAGGACTTCCGGAGGCTGGCTACTCTAGTAGAGTGCTAGAGGACTTCCGGATGAGTGCAAGAAACTTCCGGAGGAGTATAGGAAACTCCAGAGGAGTTTCATCCGCTGTATCAGATCCGAAGGTAAGACTTCCCAAGGTAAGTTCCCTAGATAGAAACACATAGAGGATAGGCTGCAAGGGACAGAGTCCAAAGCAGGATAGGATAGGAGGAGTGGTCTGAAGGACAGGACATCCGGAGGTCCGAAGGTTAAGACGTCCGAAGGTTGCGACGTCCGAAGGTTACGACGTCCGAAGGTTACGATGTTCGAAGGTTACGACATCCGAAGGTCTGAAGGTTTATGAGGACCAGAGGAGTGGACAGGATCAGGACAGGAGGGGAAAGGCTACTATGGACAAGGTCCAGAGTAGAAACAAACAGAGGTAGACTACACTATGGTAGAGTCAGATAGACGGGATTTAGACAGAAGTCTCGGAAAGACAGGAAGTGCTGGAAAGGCAAAACTTCGGTCTAGGGAATCAATCCCTAGACTTCAGAACAGAGACATAGGGGACAAATCCGAAGGTCTGGATTTCCGGCCTAGGGAATCCATCCCTAGGCCTTAATGGAAAGGCAGAACTCAGATGGACCAAAGTCCGAGACAAGAATGAGTGAAGTCTAATGTGCGAGAGAGCAAGTCTATGTTGAGACAGAGCAAAGTCTAAGGTGATATTCGAACTAAGGAAACTTTACAGGAGTTGTACAGATCTTTATATACTGGAAGGGATCCGAGAGGATCGGTAAGCTGAACACAAATGCTATGTACGAGCATGTGGAAACATATTAGTAAGTATGAACGGCACATAAGTAAATGAACTCGGATATGAACAGAGTACAAGGATCAATAAGCAAGACGGAAACTGAGATAACCGAAGTCCGGAGTCAAGGGGATTACCATAAGGAGATAGACGCTGATTTAAGGTTTAGGCCTCGGATATGAGTATAGGTCGGATCCGGAGGTCTAGAGATATCAGATGAAGCGTCTGGATATCGGATGAGCAGATCCGGAGATCTAGGTGAATACGAGACTAGGATATGGATCATGGATATAGACCGGTAGTCTAGGGAAGGTAGAGTCCGAGATGGAATGAGCTCGGATCCGATAGGACCAAGGGTGGATGAAGCAGGCTTAGCTGCGGAGGTCCGAAGGTATTGATATATGGATGTACGAAGGTGTATGGATCCAAACCGATAGTGGACTGGAGGACTGAAGGCATGGATAAGGGTATGGAGGTCCGGATGTGCATCCGTAAGGCGTGGGAACATCATCGGACGAAGGTCCGGAATACGGGATATGACAGACATACACATAGCCATGATGTATGCTGGTGAGTCAGTTGTCTTTTCATAGTACTGGTCGATCTTTTGTGCGGCAGCATGGAGTGCGGGAGAAAAACCGGCATACTTAGGTCAGTCTGCACAATTCGACCACGCTCGATGAAGGGTCTCAAGGGCGGGAATAGCCAAATGAAGTGTGGTCCCTTTGTCCGATGAGAAAGCCTGTTGAGCTACATCTGTGTACTGAAGAAACAAATTAGAGGGAACTTTGTGAATACGAAACAGAACATACTGAGAGTAGATCAGCAAATTTACTGGCACGCTGTGGAATTCACAACCTGACTAGGTACCTGGAAAGTACTTAGCCAGTATATGAGGTCTTAACTCTGCCTAGCTGCTTCACTTGCAAGCAAGAGTGTTCGACCCTAAAGGGGCCTGCTGGTTAAGTCTAAATATGTCAGTACTATATGAGGAATGAAACCTGAATGTAGAAAGGTCGAGCCCGATGATAGGAGATGGAGTCTGACGTAGGGGATACCGAGTCCGATGTTTTGGGGATCGGGGAGGACAGGAAAGCGAGGGAGAAGTAAGGAAAAGTGCAGGCTTAGGATAGGAAACACAAGGGAATGTTTAGCAGAAATGAGAGACAGAGGATCAGAGTGTAAAGAGTGGAAATCAGATAAATTCAGCAGGTATAGGGGATAGGGACTAAGAAAGGTGACCTAGTATCAGGGAATTTCTCCCATCTACCGAGTGGTAAAGTACGATCTCCTACTGAGTCCTATTTAACTAGCTACGTGAAAGTCTGGAGTACTGTAGGCGAAAGTAGTAGCGCATCATCGGGTCTGACGAAATATGTAAAAGGCCATGAGGTGCTGCGGCCAGTGGGAATACATGTAATAGCACTGTCTACCACATCAGTAATAAGGAAATAGATGACTGCGCACCTAGTGGGGTAAAGTGCGACAGGACTGGACATAGGTAGGATGAGTCCACAGGGTATCTGAGCGGGTCCGATCATCAGGTTGCGTCGGGGATGTCGGGTTGCATCGGGGATGACTAGGGGTGAGTCGGACAACATGGGGTATGGATGCAAATTGCATAGTGGCTTCATACAAGCCCAGCGGAAATATGATTGTCACAACGCGCCCATTCAGTCGAGGTCAAATGGAGGTAGTCAATTTTGGCCTGTTTTGCCAGATTGTGTTTTTGCATGCCCATCTCATAAACATAAACATCGACATGCTAGGGCCCAAGATCTAATAGGGCAATACTTTGTGAATATTAGACTCACCTCCTTACTACCTTCTGTGCGATTGATCATTACATATGTTGAAGACCAATGGACTTTCATATCAAGAAGGAGCTGCGTGGGGTTTGAGACACCAGCCTTGGCTTGAACACTCTTGTAAAGTTCCTTTTGTTTGGCTGATGAGCGTTCCTTCACGCATATTGAGCGAATAAGTCCGATCTCATCACGGTCACCTTGAATTGACATGTCAGGCTCCAAAGTGTGAGGATCATGCGGGTCATAGTGAGGAGCCTTGCTGTATGTGCTGATGAGGAGTTGCATGCTGAGATTGATGACATGCGCTAAGCAGCTACAGTCATAATGTATGGGTTCGCTAGCAACCAAATAAAATCGGACTTACTTGATTCTGCGAGCTCACCATGGGAATTCCTTGTTACATCGGACTTCATATAATAGCGCAAATTCTTCGAGCATGGTACTGTTGTTAGCTGCATTGTCACAGGTAACATGGCCAAGCTAAAAAGATTCAATTAAACCACGAATCGTTCAGTTGTGATAACATACCTTATGTACAATACCCAGACGGTCCAGAACCTTGAAGAGAGTACCACTGAGCCGCTTGCCATTGTGTGAGTTGTTGACTTGCATAAAACCAAGTAGCGCACTTTCACACTCCCAATGAGTATCAGTCTTTGCTTTGATCCAATGGCCTGTAATGGCAAAGTAAGCATCGACATTCTCAGCCTGCCAGGCATCGCAGGTTGTATTTATCGCACCACTAATGGCATCACTATTCAGCTTCTCCTTAAGTTTCATAAGATGATTCTTGAACATCCTCATGATCTCGGCTCGAGTCGCCTTCCTGCCCGGGATCTTGACGCGCGACAAGCCATTCAATGGCAGCCTGCTTGAACAAGCTATCCGAGTACGGGATGACTCATTCGGCAATCTTTTGTTCAGTCAGATGGGAGGTGATTATTTGCTAGTCATGTTCAGCCTTTTCCTTGCGAGCCTTGACATCACCAGGTAGCATCGACTCGAACAAGTTTTTTTTGCCATGTACGATTTTTGCCTATGTAATGTATCAATACAAAGTTCAGGTAGAGCACATAGTTACTCACCGCAAAGTTAGCCTCTGCATGTTGATGGAGTGTAGTCGTTTCATTGACGAGTACACATTTTTTCCTATCAGCTGATCAGTGGGTGAGTGTAGAAAATGTGAGCAGACTTACTGGCAAATCTTGCACTTGCAGTGCTTCTTGACTTTGCCATTAGACCCAGTGTGATCAAATGTGGCGCCAAAAAATTCTTCAATGTCAGCAGTTTGGAGCTCACACGTTGACCCTGTGTCCGCAATCGACTGAACGTCGATGTCGATGAGGATACCATCCTCACCCACTGGGTCCGAGTCTGTTCTTGCAGCCGCCTTGCGAGCTTTCTTTGCTGATGGTCAAGTATTAAGTTAGATCACATCATGAAGGGGCGAATAAACTTACGTTTTGGGTTTGTGCGCGCATTTTCACGCTCGTCGATGTCATCATCCGAGATTTCTTCGACGTAGGGGCGTTTGTTGCTAGATGTAGATGTGGCAGGCTGGACTGGCTGGGGCACAGAAAGCTCTAGTGATGAACCTGAGGTAGCAGTCTGTGGAATTTCGTTAGTAGACCTTGCAGCTTCTGCAGCGCGGAATTTGTTGATGGCCTTCATTTGTAATGGTAGGGCTGCCCTCTCCGAGTGCTCAAGAAGGGCAGCTGTTGGTTTTGTCCAACGTATGGGGTGTGCCACACGAGGCTCATCACCATTGGTGGAGGCTGCAGTGTCTGTGCTGATCATATGAAGGTAGTAGGTAGGGGGGTAAGGAGGCACATACAATGACATATTAGCGAGAAATATAAGTTAGAGTCTCGACGGACCATCAAACCTCCGAACGAATAGCATAGTAGTAAATCAAAGGACCTATTCTGACATTAGAGTGAGTAATGTTAAAAGAAACATGGCAACTCACTTGTATATCAACAGGAACATGGTGATCCACTCGTCTGAAGGATGTAAAGTCCTTTAATCGGTCAATTCTGACATGTAGTGATGGTGGGGCGAAGCAGAAGACGAAGGTAAAAATAGAATCTGGCACTGGAAACGTGAGTCCGAGGCAGTACATAATGTACATAATACTACCCTAAAAGCCCTGGCCTGGGCCGGCAGCATAGGCTTCGCAAAATCATGGGCCAGGCCAAAGCCCTATGCAAGCTGTGACTTTGGCCTGGCTCAATGGGGGCCGGCTTTGGCTGGCTCACGGCCAAAAGCCGGGCCATGCACATCACTACGTGTACCCAAGGGTACCAACGGGTACAGGTCTTCAAATGGGTATCAACGGGTTGCGCAGGTATGGCAGTGAACCTGCGGGTATAAATTCAAACTATACTAGAAAACATTTAGTAACTACAGATTAATAATAATACCTAAATCTGAGCCTTCGTTGTTGCCTCAGTGGTGAAAGTGGGTGGAGAGTCGAGTCGCGAGTGACAACAGCCGACCTGTGTGACTGACCAGGCGCAAAGCCAGCGCTTCCCTGTGAAGTGCAATAGCCTCATCTAAGTCTTTGTTGTTGCCTCGGTGGTAAAAGCGGGTGGAGAGTTTAGTCGTAAGGTTAGTTAATGACATGGACCAATGTGTGTGACTGACAGGGAGCAAAGCTAACACTTCCTTGTGAAGTGCGATAGCCTCATCCAAGTCTTTGTTGTTGCCTTGATGGTGAAAGCAGGTGGAGAGTTGAGTGGTGAAAGCGGGTGGAGAGTTGAGTTGTAAGGTTAGTTAATGACATGGACCAATGTGTGTGACTGACCGGGTGCAAAGCCAGCACTTCCCTCTGACGCGCGATAGCCTCATCCAAGTCTTCGCCATTGCCTCGGTGCGAGAAGTGGGAGGAAAGTTGAGTTGCAAGGTTATTTAACGATGGGGACCGAACTGTGACTGACCGGGCACAAAGCCAGTGCTTCCCTGTGAAGTGCAATAGCCTCATCTAAGTCTTCATTGTTGCCACAGTGCTCGAAGCAGGAGGAGAGTTGAATTGCAAGGTTATTTAATGACAAGGACCAATCTGTGTGACCAACCGGGTGCACAGCCAGCGCTTCCCTCTGAAGTGCGATGGCCTGATCCAAGTCTTCGTCATTGCCTCGGTGTGAGAAGCAGAAGGAGAGTTGACTGGCAAGGTCATTTAATGACATGGACCGATCTGGGTGACCGATCGGGCGCAAAGCCAGCGCTTCCCTGTGAAGTGCGATAGCCTGATCCAGGTCTTCGTCATTGCCTTGTTGCGAGAAGTGGGAGGATGAAGACAGGTGTTATGTTGAAGAAGATGGAGGAGAATAGCAGGGTGTGGGCATTGGCGGTATCACAAGATGGACAATTGATAGTAATAGTCTAGACTCATGTAAGTAGTTAATGTGCACCTTACCGCAGACTACGGCAGTTGCTGCAGCAGACGACCATATATGGAAGTGATGGGTATGCGGGTCACAGGTCTCAAAATCCCAACCCACACCCGTACCCGCCAGTAATCATACCTGCGACCCGCCGCAGGTTACCCATACCTGTGCTAATGCCTAGTTCCGATAGACAAAAAACTTTGTCGTATGCGGGTTTCAAACCTGCGCAGTTTGAGAGGAACAGATTTTGACTTTTTTAACAACCACTTGGCTAAGCCCAGTTGAGATGGACCACGGAGGAAACCATCTATGAGTGAATCATCAAGAGTGTTCCAACCGCATTGACCTTCTGTGGCACAGTATTGTGCCACTTCTGCATCATGCCATCTCATGAAGCACTCATGATGTGGTGCAATAAGACAAGATTCCATATATCCTCCTCATGTTCCCGAAACTTGTGCTTTGGAGTAAAAATAACTTTTTCATTGGCAGGTTTTGAACCTACACAGTCGAAGAGGAACAGATTTTGACTCTGTTGTGGTAACTACTTTTGCCAGGATGAAGCTGAGATGAACTTTTGAGGAAACCATCCATGAGTGAACGTCAAAGTGTGTTCTGATAGCAAAAAAACCACAATCAGCAGATTTCGAACCTGCACAGTCCAAAAGAAACAGATTTTGATTCTGTCGTGGTAACCACTTTGATCAAGACTGAGATGAACCTCCAAGTCTGACATCAGTAATGATTCACACATTTCTTAATCTCTTTTTTTGTCACTTGTTTTTCCACACAATAGTGAAGAGCTTCGCACAAGAACCATAATGTCTCCTTGTCACAAGCTGCCACAAGTTAAAAAGCAGATCCTACCCTCTTGTTTTTGGCTTTTTCACACCTTTTTCACACTTGTTTGAGAATGAACTGCATTGCAGTTGGTAATTGCCCCATATTTTCAACTTTCTCACACTTAATGCACACTTGTTAGAATGAAAAACAACTGCATTTAAGGCGGTTAAGCATGTAGAATGAAAATAAAATAAAATGTGTGATGACAATAGTAGCAGGGGGGTGATGAGACAGCATGTGAATAAAGAAATAATTCATAGTCACTTGCAAAACATGTACTGGCAAGTAGATTAAAAGTGGTCATAATGAGCTAAAATATGAGACATGATTGAAAGCAGATACAATATGATGACAGTGGTAGCAGGGGTGGCAACAAGATGGCATGTGAACAACAAGGAAATACAAACAGTGGTATAGTCTGTCGGTAAAGTTCATAGTCAGTTATAGGATTAACTGCGAAAACAAAAGACAATACCATCTAACAAATGAGTGCTCACTCATCCTCAGATTCTTTGTCAACATCCATCTAAGTACCATGCCTCTTCACTGTGAGAACCTGTGAGTTTCAGAGAATGACTGAGTCTGGAAGGCAATTGGTAGATGATGTGTGGAACCTTTTTTTTCTATCATTGTTCATTGTCCATTCGCACGAAACAACATGAATACCCAAGAAACTACCATTGAGCTTTACGACAGTGGTGCATCGCAACACATGTCCCCATATCAAGATCACTTTGTTAATTTCAAATCAATTCCCCCACATGCAATTGAAGCTGCTAACAAACATACCTTCGATGCCATAGGCAGAGGTGATCTGCCTGTTGAGATTCCAAATGGCAAAACCAAGACCTGCATCCTGTTGACAAATGTTCTCTATGCCCCATCAATGGGAGCAACCCTCATTTCAATCAGTAGACTCACCCACACAGGCTATGCAGCCTTATTCTGTGGTGACTCATGTAGAATTCTCGATGCTAAGAACAAGACACTAGGCGAAGTTACCATCAGCAGAGGCTCATATTGCATCAAAAATGAACTGACCACGTGTGCAGCAGCCACAAATACATTGAAGGTTCTGACCATGGAGGATCTACACCGACAGATGGCCCATGTCACCCCATCAGCTATTTGTGAGATGTTGGTGAAGGGGATGGCAGAAGGAGTCAAGCTAGATCCTAACCATACTACCATGGGTCAATGCAAGTCTTGCAAATATGCAAAGGCCACATGCAAACCAATCGGGAAGGAATGTAACCCAAAATGATGTGAAAACCTCAGTGATGAAGTTCATACCGATGTGAAAGAGAAATAGCGACTAGGCAGTTAGAAACTAGCGCTACTTATCCAAATAGGCGCAAGTGTAGTATTCGACCCAAGAGGACTGCTATTGAAGCAACTCCCTTCTAATATGCAAGGGTAGCGATAGCACGAAGGACTAATAACCTATAGCGACCTAAGACCCAAAACTGATGAGTAGCACTATTGCGATCAGCGACTAGCGACAGTGAGTTCTGACAGAGAAATGTGTGTATAAGTGAGAGGTGCTATGCAAGTTGTTTTATGCGATAGCGCTATGCGACATCCGACTAGCGACAGCGAGAATAAATCAAAGAGAGCGAAAGCGAGGAGTAAAGTAAGACAGTGCAAGTGAAATGCCCGATAGCGACTAGATTATAGCTTGACTACCGATAGCTGATCCCGATGTTGCGAAAGTCGAACTTAAGAGGGAACTTTAGCAACGCGCACTTAAAGCAAGTCAAGTGACATGCGATCAAAGAGATTGGCAAGAGTGGAATCGATTGCACCAAGACTAGGATATAGCGACTAAAGTGACCCTGACACCAGCAAAGGTCCGGGGAAGGGAAGTACTGTACTGTATGTAGGACGGGTCATTTTATCATACTGCATAGGGGTTCAGGATTGCGTAGGCAAGTATAGTAGCGACACTGGCAAGGGCACAATGTAGCGACAGGTAATAAACATGCAGCGCTGTGGAACACGAGGACACATGTAATAAGACCTGCGACTGATGAGTAGCGACATTTAGGGAAAAATAATGCACCAGTGGAGGTAGGTGGACATAGGCAGGACATGGGAGGACGGAATACCTAGGTGTCAGACCAGGATAGCACGCTATGGGAGAAAAGTAGTTCCAAAGCGGATAGTTTGGGAGCTGAATAGTGCTGGTGACTAGCACCTTACTCTTTTCCTCTAGGCAAGGCAAAATATGCCTATGACACTCATACGCGCCTAGCGCTGGTATGATTGTCACACCGACCTGTGGGGACCATCTCAAGTCCAAACACCAAGTGGGAAGACCTACTATGTGTTGTTTACAGATGTTCACACTTGTTATACATGCCTATACCTTTTAGCATCAAAATATGAAACATTTGAGTCATACAAGACTTACGAGGCATGGTTGAAAACCCAGCATAAGGTCCAAGTCAAATGCCTTTGGTCCAACCATGGTGGAGAGTATCTGAGTGACAAATTCACTCAGCACCTTCAATCACATGGAACAGTTCAAAAACTCACCACCCATGATACCCCACAGAACAATGGAGTTGCAGAAAGGTTGAATTAGGACACTAATAGAATGTGTCCACACAGTGCTACATGCAAGTGGTCTACCAAAGAACCTATGGGGAGAAGGCATCAAGCACACCGTCTATGTGAAAATAGAACCATCACACACTTGCTAGAAGAAAAGACACCATATAAGATGTCAACAGGGAAGAAACCACACTTAGGGGACCTACCAATCTGGGGAACCAAGGTCTGGGTACATAACCCAACTGGCTCCAAGCTTGATATGCGAGTACACATGGGTCAGTGGATAGGTTTTGACACTGAGAGTGGAGCACATAGAGTATATTTCGAGGATCACCAGAATATCGCTGTTGAATGCAACATCTCATTTGATAGATGAACTGAGGAAGGTCCAGTGCTAACACCACATTCACTGATTGAGAGGGAGAGTGAAACTACAAATACCAATCAGCAAATGACCAATCATCAGGACACAAACCCCCCACCAGATCCAGAACCTCAGAATGGCTCACTTGGTCCAAACTTTGAACAGCCACCAACCGGTCCAAGACGATCTACTTGCCAGCAGACAGAGTCCCCCTACATGCGCATGTTGCATAGTGGTGAAGGTACCCATGATGGTAGAGAAGGTGACCCAGCTATCCCAAGAGGAATGCAGAAAGTGGAGAAAGAGGGAGAGCAAGGTGGCAATAGCATGGGAACCTATGGAGAAGGGTTAGGAAGTGAATTGTGATTTGATGAAAAACCCACTGCTTATGTGATGTTCATGGGAATGAGAGAGGCTGAAGGACTGGAACCATGCACCATCAAAGATGCAAAGACACAATCTGATTGGACAAAGTGGAAAGAAGCTGTTAGTGCAGAAATGAAGAGTCTTGATGAAGCACATACCTGGGACATCATCAAGCAACCCAAGAACAAGAACATTGTCAGCTGCAAGTGGGTCTTCAAGATAAAAAGGAACGCTGAAGGAGAAATTGATAAGTACAAGGTCCAACTGGTGGTGCGAGGCTTCACACAAGTTTATGGGGTGGACTATTATGAGACTTACTCATCTGTTGCTCGTCTTGCATCACTGAGACTAATCCTTGCTATCGCAGCACATCAGGACTGGGACATTGGAGCCCCTTCAGTGACAAATCCCGTATTATACGGGTCACCCCGACCTACATAATATCCTGTGTAATACGGGCCAGCGGATTATGGGCCGATGTTATGTATATACCCGATATGTTGACGGGTGGGCCAGGAGGAATATTATTTCCGATGGAGACGGGTGGGCCCATCTATGCTGATGTTATATATATCATCGATGATAGCAGATGGGCCGGGAGAAATATTATTATGGAGATGGGTGGGCCCATGTGGGTAATATGTAGAGTAGGATTGACATATATTATAGACCTGAGGAGAGATGTATAGCAAATAGTATTATATAGACGGGTGGGGCCGACGTATCAGTATTATTTTGTAGACGGATGGGCCGAGGGAGCGGTGAAATATTTATTAGATAGACGGGTGGGCCGATGTAGGGAAATATTAGATAGACGGGTGAGCCAAGGGTGGGGTGAATTATTTATTACATAGACGGGTGGGCCGATGTGGGGTAATATTAGATAGACGGGTGGGCCGAGGGTGAGGTGAATGATTTATTACATAGACAGGTGGGCTGACGTGGGGTAATATTAGATAGACGGGTGGGCCGAGGGTGAGGTGAATTATTTATTACATAGACAGGTGGGCCGACGTGGGGTCATATTAGATAGACGGGTGGGCCGAAGTGCAGAATTTTACATAGACGGGTGGGCCGACATCGGGTAATATCAAGTACCAAGTACTAAAACCCAAAACCCAAAACCTGAAACCTGAAACCTGAAACCCGAGCCCTGAACACCCAGACTTGGGACTCAAGAGACTCAAAACTCAAAATTCAAAACCCAACTGGAAAGTCATACATTTTTACGAGTTAAGAAAATTCAAATTGAAGATGATATACATTTTTGTCATCTGGAAATACCGAGTACCGAGTACCGAGACCTGATACCCAAGACCCGAGATTCGGCACTCGGTAGTCAGTGAAATGAGTACAGAAATACATAAGATACTACACATTAGTGTCAAATTTTGACTTGTGAATCACAAGTCTCGAGTCTCGAGACTCGAATCACCGAGTGCCGAGTGCCGAGTGCCGAGTGCCGAGTGCCGAGTGCCGAGTGCCGAGTGCCGAGTGCCGAGTGCCGAGTGCCCTGAGGCTTCCGGGTATTAAAACACAGATAGCCCTCGCTCTCAGGGGGTCATCAGAATTTAGATCACCTCAAACGGATGTGATTTGGGTGAGATATGAGCAAAATACTATATACGGGTGAATTTCAGTATTGGAAGTTTGATGCTTTCGATGTTTTTGATGTCGGGTCTTGATGCTTTGGGCATTAACATGTAGATAGCCCTCGATCTCAGGGGTGTGGCAAAATTTAGATTGTCTGAAACAGATATAATTTGAGTGAGATATATGCAAAATACCACACACTGACTACCGAGGGCTGAGTACCAAGTGCCGAGTGCTGAGTGCCGAGTTCCGAGTTCCGAGTTCCGAGTTCCGAGTTCCGAGTGCCAAGTACCCCGATGCTCTCGGGTATTAACACCCAGATAGCCCACGCTCTCAGGTGCCTGTCAGAATTTAGATCATCTCAAACAGATGTGATTTGAGTGAGATATGAGCAAAATACTATATACCAGTTGAATTTTGGCATCAGAAGTTCGATGCTTTCGATGTTTTTGATGTCGGCTCTCGATGCTTTCAGGCATTGACATGCAGATAGCCCTAGATCTCAGGGATTCATCAGAATTTAGATAGTCTTAAATAGATATGATTTGAGTGAGATATATGCACAATCCAAGATACAGGGTGAATGAGTCCCAAGTGTTGAGCGCCAAGTGCTCAGTTCTGAGTTCCAAGTGCCGAGTGCTGAGTGCCGAGTGCTGAGTGCCCCGATGTGTTCAGGCATTCAATCACTGTCAGGAGGTGTTCCCTCATCCACCTCAGTGCCATCAGTGTTGCAATCAAGCTTTCTGCCGTGTGCTGAGTGCCGAGTTCCGAGTTCCGAGTGCCCCGATGCTTTCGGGTATTGACACCCCAGATAGCCGTCACTCTCAAGGGCCCGTCAGAATTTAGATCATCTCAAACGGATGTGATTTGAGTGAGATATGAACAGAATACTATATACCGGGTGAATGTTGGCATCAGAAGTTCAATGCTTTCGATGTTATTGATGTCGGGTCTCAATGCTTTGGGGCATTGACATGTAGATAGCCCTCGATCTCAGGGGTGTGGCAAAATTTAGATTGTCTGAAACAGATATAATTTGAGTGAGATATATGCAAAAATACCACACACTGACTACCGAGTGCTGAGTACCAAGTGCCAAGTGCAGAGAACCGAGTTCCGAGTTCCGAGTTCGAGTGCCGAGTGCCGAGTGCCGAGTGACCCGATGCTTTCGGGTATTAAAAGCCCTCGCTCTCAGGGGCCCGTCAGAATTTAGATCATCTCAAATGGATGTGATTTGAGTGAGATATGAACAAAATTCTATATACCGGGTGAATTTTGGCATCAGAAGTTCGATGCTTTCGATGTTTTTGGATGTCTGGTCTTGATGCTTTCGAGCATTAATATGTAGATAGCCCTTGATCTCAGGGGTGTGGCAGAACTCACATTGTCTCAACAAGATATAATTTGAGTGAGATATTTGCAAAATACTATGTATTTACTGACTACCGAGTGCTGAGTGCCGAGTTCTGAGTTCTGAGTTCCGAGTGCCAAGTGCCGAGTTCCAGGAGGTGCCGAAGTTCGAGTGCCGAGTTCTGAGTGCCGAGTTTCCGAGTGCCAAGTACCCCAATGCTTTCGGGCAATTAACACCCAGATCGCCCTCGCTCTCAGGGAACCCGTCAGAATTTAGATCATCTCAAATGGATGTGATTTGAGTGAGATATGAAACAGAATACTATATACCCGGGTGAATTTTGGCATCAGAAGTTCGATGCTTTCGATGTTTTGATGTCTGGTCTTGATGCTTTCGAGCATTAATATGTAGATAGCCCTTGATCTCAGGGGTGTGGCAGAAACTCACATTGTCTCAAACAGATATAATTTGAGTGAGATATTTGCAAAATACTATGTATTTACTGACTACCGAGTGCTGAGTGCCGAGTTCTGAGTTCTGAGTTCGAGTGCCAAGTGCCGAGTGCCGAGTGCCAGAGTGCCGAGTTCCGAGTTCCGAGTGCCGAGTTCCGAGTGCCGAGTGCCAAGTGCCCCGATGGCTTTCGGGTATTGACACCCAGATCACCCCTCACTCTCAAGGGCCCGTCAGAATTTAGATCATCTCAAACGGATGTGATTGAGTGAGATATGAACAAATACTATATACCGGGTGAATTTGGCATCAGAAGTCAATGCTTTCGATGTTTTTGATGTCGGGTCTCAATGCTTTTGGGTTGACATGTAGATAGCCTCGATCTCAGGGGTGTGGTAAAATTCAGATTGTCTGAAACAGATATAATTGAGTGAGATATATGCAAAATCCCATATACTGACTACCAAGTGTTCTGAGTACCAAGTGCCGAGTGCCGAGTGCCGAGTGCCGAGTGCCAAGTGCCTTCCGAGTGCTGAGTGTCCCGATGCTTTCGGGCATTACCACCCAGATAGCCCTTGCTCAGGGGTCCATCAGAATTTTGATTATCTCAAACAGATGTGATTGAGTGAGATAGGAGCAAAATACTAATATCAGGTGAATTTCAGCATTGGAAGTTCAATGCTTTCAATGATTTTGATGTCGGGCTCAATGCTTTCAGGCATTGATATGCATGCCCTTAATGTCAGGAGTTCACAGAATTCATATGGCCTCACATGGACATATGAGGTAATGTAGGACATTCTCAACACATCAGGAGACACATAAAAAAACACAATCATAAGGCACTACATCATGTCTTCAATAGTCATACCTATGTGTAGTATGATAGTGTGATCTTTAATATACTGTTCAGGCTGACACTCATCAAGTATCAACAGGTCTATTGTACAGACTTAGAATAAAATACAGTAGTCTTAACTTGATAGTCATTACACGATAGTCTTCCCTTGATAGTCTAATATGATTGTTTGATTACTACATAATACATAAGCTGTGAGGGTTAGGATTATTATGGAAGATATGACAGTCATGGTTATTAAGAAAGCTTAATATTATGCCTAGCAAGTTAAGACTATTGAGTTAAGACAATCATATCCTTAGTCTAGTAAGCACTGTCAAAGCTTGTGACCTTCTGGTAACCGTGTGGCAAAATCATATTTTGCTGATGTATATATCTTGTGATTGTAACTTTCTTGCACCAGTGCACAGTGATTGCCTTGAATTTCGAGTTTTTTTGTATTTAGAGATACATACCACTGACAGATACTGTTTCAGGGACTGGAACAGTACACTGGAAGCCAATCTATCATATTATACATAGGTGTGATCATAGCAAACCTGATGCAGTCCCTGATGATGTGTTTTTATGTTTCTCCTGATGTTTTAGAATTTTTCCCACACAAGGCTGACAACAAAAACATTGAACCTGCGAAGCTCAGACACACCCAATAAATTGTATTTTGCTCATATCTCCCTCAAATCATGTCTGTTTGAGGCAAAATATGATCCCCAACATCCCTTGATAGTATATGCAATATATAAGGATACTAGGACAACAGGATTTATTCCTGTTGTGCTATGTGCTTACCCTTGGTGCAAAGGCCTGACATCAAAATCACCTGATATATAATAGTTTTGCTCATATCTCACTCAAGTCTTATCCGTGTGAGACGATCTGAATTGTGACAGGCCCCTGAGATCAAGTTCTATCTGCTTGTGAATGCCTGAATGCATTGAGAGCTAGACATTGCAAACATGGAAAGCATTGACCTTACAATGCTGAAAATACACACAGTATATGGGATTTTGCTCATATCTCACTCAACTCTTATCCATTTGGGATGGGCTAAATTCTGCCAGACCCGTGAGATCTAGGGCTATCTGCATGTCAATGCCTGAAGGCATCGAGGCTTGATATCAATAACATCAAAAGCATCAAACTTCGATGGTGGTGAAATTCACTTGGTATATAGTATTTTGCTCATATCTCACTCAAATCACATCCGTTTAAGATGATCTAAATTCTGATGGGCCCCTGAGAGCGTGGGCTATCTGGATGTTAATACCCGAAGCCTCGGGGCACTCGGCACTCGGAACTCGGCACTCGGAACTCGGCACTTGGCACTCGGAACTCGGAACTCAAAACTCAGCACTCAGCACTCAGCATCGGTAGTCAGTATATACATAGTATGGTGCAAATATCTCACTCAAATTATATCTGTTTGAGACAATGTGAATTCTGCCACACCCCTGAGATTGAGGGCTATCTACATGTTCATGCCTGAAAGCATCAAGACCCGACATCAATAACATCGAAAGCATCAAACTTCTGATGCCAACATTCACCCGGCATATAGTATTCTGTTCATATCTCACTCAAATCACATCCGTTTGAGATGATCTCAATTCTGACGGGTCCCTGAGAGCGAGGGCTATCTGGGGTGTTAATACCCGAAAGATCAGGGCACTCGGAACTCAGAACTCGGCACTCGGCACTCAGCACACAGCAGAAAGCTTGATTGCAACACTGAAGGCACTGAGGTGGATGAGGGAACACCTCCTGACAGTGATTGAA